>NC_051142.1:11499451-11570324 GCF_014839805.1 Manduca sexta | reverse complement strand
GGAATCAAAAAAGCGTAGCCATTTTTTTAGATTCAACACGAAAATGGATCAATCAGATCGAAGTTTCTTTTATATGCTTATACATTGATTGTTCTACAATATTTTGATTAGTTCAGTTTTCGAACTTATTGAAATCGGCCGATAGAGTTTCTATTCCCATACATATTCAACAGTATATTAAGCCTTTAAAATTTTCAAGTATTTAATTTTCGGATTCCAAAGTGACAAGAGATGGGGAAATTATTAGTGATCACTAGTAATACTCAAAAGATTGAAAGTTCCCTCAAGTTACTATTATATTGATCAAGTAGATGAGAGCTTGCAACTTTAACTACTATTTAATGGCTTTTATTAGCCCATTATCTGTTGGTTTTCACGGTACTAATAATCATAGAACAACTTTTAAATTATTCACAGAAATAGAATAGTAATCATGTAAGTTCGAGTTGCACTTCAGCGGTATTTCAATGTTAACATTACGACGTAAATAATAGTGTTCATGATTATCATCACCGTTGAGCACGAAACGCACGCCATAGAAACGGATTCCGATATACTAGTAACAACTAAGATGCAGATTTGCGTCTTCCTTGCATGAGAATATGACACGTATACGGTAAATTATTTTCTGAAATGTTGCCAACTATGTGCAATATGAAACCAATCCACCGAGCTTTTACATCCTAATTTTCTTGTATTTGCATGCTCAAATCACTCAAGGGGTATTAAATTTGGAAGCATGCGGACTATTACAAATCGATAACTGGTATGAGGATAACAGTGCAGGCAGATAGTCAAGCGTGGCGTGCTGGCCTCCCATTAACGCAACGTAATGAATCGTCCAGCGACTTTGTTCACCACTACGAAAGTAGGGTTGCCGTGTCAGTCAATTCGGACTCCCGGGGTACGTTCGCTGAAACATTTTGGACCATCGTTGTGGAGAGTGATTTATGAAATAATAACATAACAAATAGAACGTGCAGATCATACAATCATAAAAAATCAAGTGTACTATATAGAGATCGAGTTTGCTCTTGGTCGCATCGCTTCATAGCTGGTTTATCAAATGCTACCTAAAGGTTTTGAGGTTTTAAATGAATATCCTACCAAACTCTTATGTAAGACAGTTTCAACTACACAACACGCATATGTATTACTTTCTACTTATATTTTCGAGTAAATAAATCCATAGTTGTTTTCTTTCTTATCTTTATATTTTATGGAGACGCGAGGCGCGAAGCGATTTTACACGCGTTTGCTTGAAATACAGCGTTATTTGCGGTAGAGGCTGCGCACAGAACGGCATTTCTCTGTTTCAGTGACACCCGCGGCGGCCTCCGCGGCATCGCATCTTCTGTACTGTAGAAATAACAAGTTCCAATTTTTCATCATTGACATTGCAAGTTGCAACAAGTACGCTCCCATCTCTCGCCAACACAAAACTAGTCAGTTTTATTGCGCATCTTCTCCCGCTGCATTTCGCGTGCGCCATAGCGATGCTCGCTTTGTGCACCGCTACACGACTGAGGATCTGCCACGGGCGCAGCGGCGGGCACCGCCACTCTTCTCCGATCGCATCCTTATAAACGTCGTACATTCCCGTATGTTGGTGTTTACGCGTAAGATGACGAGGCCGATGCACACGTCGCCACACTGTAAATGGAAAAACGTCCGTCGCGCCGCGAGACGTCACGCTACACGCGACGCGCAAAGCCCAGCATCTCCATAAACGATGCTTTCGATCTATCTCAGCCTGTTCTAAAACTCATGGTGATTGTGATAACGCCATTGATTCATAACTAAATTTAAAATTAGTATAATAATAATTAATTAACAAATTTTACATAATAAAAATATTAATTATTACGCAGGAAGATTTCAATTTTTCAGTAATTAAATTTTGATTGAAAGAGTGACTTGCGTGATATGCGTATAAACATGGGAGGTCTAAGATATTTTTTAAATGTTTAGATTACATGTATTTACCTTAAATACTAATATTATAATACAAAAATACTTCAAAGAGCATCCCCGAAAGTAACATGTACTAATCGTTTAATTAAAACCATTATTATTACATAAATATGAAAGGAAACACCCGTAATAGATTTTAAGTATAACGATTTTTTATATTTACGCGAATGTTAAACATCAAATTAAACTAGTTTTCGGATTTGATCACCCTTTTTGTTTATATACTTTGTATTTTAAGTAATCAACAAATATTTAATGACAGGTAAAATCATTACTTAAGAACTTAATGTGAAAAGTAAAGTTTACCTAAGACTTAAAATGTCCGTGCTCAAAAGTCAAAACGCGTAAATATTATAAATTTATCAACAAAAAAAGTATTATTGTATGTACTTATAATCCCACATAAGCAGAAGGAAGCCGATGGCGATTCTAACACGAGTAAATGTTAAAGAGAGTAATCCAGGCGCTTATATAATATTTTTGATTTTGGTAACCCTGGCAGTGAGGGCGGCTCGGTGGAGCGTACCCGCGAGCTCGCCTCTCACGCGATCTTATCGCGCCTTCCGCGAACATCGCATCGTACTGCCCACCCGTGTCTGTTCCGTGACTGCTTTACACCAAGTTTGTTATTTCTTTATTCATACTAAGGACATTCAGTAAAATATTAGCCGGTACTAGTGTAGCACAACAAGCAATCAAAAGCACAGATAGTTCAACGTTGGGCAAGTGTGGTGTGGAACGCGCGTAATGAGCTACGGATCCTTTGACCGGGTGCACGAGTCGCGCAAACGCTAATTAAGCAGTGTGGATCTGAAGCTCCCCTAGAATTAGCGTGATTGTCGTTCATTGCTTTGCGGTCTGCTTTTTAGGCAAACCAAATAAATGTTTATTATTATTTTTTTTACGTTGTATTATGTTGTGACATTTAATGATATCATAATATCAAAATTCAAAGCGTTCGACATGGATCACGAGTGCGAAGGCCCAATAAAGCCCGTGCAAATATCAACGTGAACTTTAAATGTCACCATCGTTGATTCGTGACAGCCTTCGTCAAAGATACCAACGCGTAGCCATAAAAGCAGTCGTTGGACGGCAATATCTTTGTACAAATCAACTTCAGTGTCAAAATATTTTTAATGTTGCTAATTCTATGGTATATAGATTAAGTCGGGAATGCTTACTACACGGGTGTAATAATAAATGAAAATCATTAAACAAAAGGGCTGTTCTATCTAGATAGGGTGAAATAAGAAAACTTTGAAAAAAAACGTGTTGAAAAATAAAGCAACTCATATTTCATAGATTATAGTAACGAGAATAATGAGCATTGGGGAAGAATTTATGAGTGCTAATCTAAAACTAACACGTGCATTATATACTAATCAACCATTATATACTAGTCAAAATTTCATTCGAATCGAATCAGTAGCTTTAAGGTTCCTATGTTTGTTTTAATAATTATTTGTAAAAGCTTTTTAATAATAAAAAAAACGTGGAGGTGTTATTAAATTATTCAACTAATTATGTGACTAAGTGAGAGTAAGACCTTTGCATTTATCTCGATTAAAACTAGCCTTAGGATACTACGTTAAAACAGTATATGAGTCTATCCGATTACCGAATTTCATCCAAAACCGTCCAACATTTTTTGCGTTTAATTCCAACAAACAACAACTCGCCCACTCATTAAGATCATAAGTTAAGTAAAATAGACATTTCGATTGTTTATATCTACGTAAAGAACTAGCTATAAACATCAATGAGTTTCACATTAATTTTATGTGTTACATACGAGTGCTAATGACCGTTTATTACTTTTCTATTGGAACTATAAACGTAGAGTAACAATGAAGTAATAAAATGTCAATATTACCAAGGGATACCAATCAACTGCCACCCTAAATAATTCTACCCTCGAATCAAAGTTAATACGACACGTGAAATGAAACGTGTTACGTTCTACGTGTCTATTGTAAACTTTAGTCCCTAATAACAATTCACATACACAATGGTCAATGGACATGTGTAGAAAAGTGCGGAAAATAAACAAATTGGCCAATGTATTTAAGAGGACTTATTGAATTTGTTATTAAGAACATAACAAAAGTCGTCAATTCTTTTCTCGTAATTATTTGAAAGCTATAATTAATTAATCAAATTCACAGACAAAAGAACAATAGCACATTAAGAAAATTCGCAATTCAATTCTTAAATAGTAAACTCATTCATAACCCATACAAATGCGCGCGCGATGTCGGCTACGAACAAGGCTCATCTCATTAATCTGGGTTTCAGAATAAAACCGGGGTGTGCCAATGGTGACAACGGAAATCCTCGCGGTCGCGCAGCTCTGCCGTGATAAATCCTTTCGTGAAATTTGCTACAAATATATAAAGAGGTTCTTTGGTTCGAGACCGTGAACTCCAATCAGCACGGTCGACGACAACTGTGATAAAGCATCCCACGTAACTGTAACCAACTGTACCTGGCCAATGAAACTAATTGTGTATTACGAGAGATCAGTCTTTGTTGATTGGTGAGAAAAATTATAAAACAATATACTATTTGTCGTGAAACCCATGGGAAATAGTTGCAACAATAAGAACTGTAACGTATTAAACAGAAGTTTCACAATGTTATTATTGATGTCTATCAGTTTGTCGTGAAATTATTACAGTATACCGTGTAATATGCTACTGAATGGAACGTTTATTATCATATAAATGCATTTATCGGTGACCCTTAAATAATTGCATTCTTAGCCATAAAAATATTTGCTGTGTTTACTAAATAATGTATTAAACAATAACATCAAAGAAATAATGACCAAGTATCACCACAACAATTAATTAAGATGCGACGCGGAAGAAACAGCGCCGTGTCAGCAGAATACCTTGCGCGACAAAGGCACACTCAACACGTATAAAATAGTAGTGTTGGAAATTTAATCACGTTTGTGACCACAATGTCACACAGCAATTGCTCCCCGTGGTGGCGCACAACACGCTCGAGTTAAGTAAACAGAGAGGACATTGTGCGTGTCGGCATGGCCAATGGTTCACGGGAATTTGCGACTCACCTCCGACTAACAGAGTCAACAACTCGCGCTACATGAGACTACGTAGTTATTAATAATAAATTACTTTATGGGACGTTATGTGTAACACCCATTATAAGGTTGCTTCGACAATTGTTTACTCTGTGGTTGTTATATTATTGTTAACTCACAAAAGAATCACCAAAAGTCCTATCATCACGAAGTAAAAAAATAACCATATCCAAAGGTCGCTGCCACCAGACTACAGGTCGATAAGCTACGAATTTTAAGTTAAAATTTGCGACTATAAGATCCTCTAAAAATTAATAAAAAAGGGTGCGTCACCCCTCCTCACAAACGCGTTGGATAATTTTAAATGTAATTGTGTTGTCTAATTTTTTATCATTGATTAATTGTCACCAATATAATATATTCAAGACAAAAATAATATCCCTGTATGTATGTACCTTACATTTGATACCAGACAAAGCCATGGCTTTGGCAATTTATCAACGCACAACGGCACAAATGGTGCAGTTATGTTCAAGATGTTCGAATGGGGCTCTTGTGGGAGTAAATGAAATTTGTTTTCTGTTATATCTGTACTTTGTTATGAAATTTTGACGATCACTGTACAGGTAAAGTGATACAGAATAATACGAGTAGTCCAGTCTAGATCAATGTAGCAATTTTTAGGCTGTCTGGTACCGCGTGGTTGTTTATTATTTGTAAGCTCCAATGTTTTTTTTTTAATTCCCTTAAATTTAACATCAGTGACAAGTAAACGATTTTTTATTTTAGTGGCATTTGCATTTTGTTTCGCCGTTTTCAGGATTGTAAACTCAGCATGACTCGGAATTAATTTTCATGCGTGAAGAATGTGTCACAACACGCTAACAAAATACGTTTTGCTAATTTATTACAAATCATGTCTGCATTTCACTTAAATGCAATCAATAAAAGTGAAAACCCAACCTCAGATTACATAACAACAACAATTTATTTTATTCTTTCGCTTTGGTTCTATATTTTCACCTTTGACAAACCTACTTACAGTTAGACATTTTATTATCACAGTTAACCTAAGAGCAAAAACCTAATATTGTTTTTGTAACTTACGTTATAGTCAGGGAATTCACTATGATACATATATATCATAACTAACGACCACAGTTTATTTGATATTATACATATTATTTGATAATGTCTTAATTATCAAGTATTTACATGTTGTATATTTAAGTCAAAATTCTCTTATATTTATCTTAGATCATAATATGATTTTAAAATCAATTATTAAAACCGAATAAAGGCAGATCTTCAACCCGTTCACTTTTTTTTTTATTTATATAAAGGTAATGGTTGCTAGGAATATATTTTATCGAACAAAGCTAAGCTTGCCTATAACTAAACACAAAATGTATGACAACACGTTTCGATCACATCGGGCCGTCGCTCGTTTATATGATAATCTATTTTACCATTTTCTGTTAACACGTGATATCAGACTATACAAAGCGACATTCTACAAAATTATAAGTAGGTCGGAAATTATAAAACATTACTACACGGTCCACCGTCACTCGATAAAAAAGTAATCAATGACTGTATAGGATTTTAAACGTGGTTGGTTAAAGTTTTCATTATAAATTTCGAAATGTCTTCAATACTTTCAAGATTCATTGCAATAAGTGTGATGAAAAACTAATTCAACCATTTGATGTAACTGTTGTGGACATGCTGAAATTTTATTTTGTGAAAAGTTAACCAATCGCACCACGAGTTTACATTTTTGTGAAGATAAATAGTATGAAAGCATTGGACGGGCGAACGATTAATCTAAGTTTAGAAAGTAAACAAGAAGGTGAAGTGATCAGCGGGAGCGTTGTTCAAGTTTAATAAGCGTTAGTTAGCGGGCGGAGGCGCGGCACCGGCAATAACGCCGCTCTTATCTCCGGTACTCCGCGCCGCGTGGTGGTGAACAAATTATTGCACTCAGCGTTTCTCTAGCCTACTACTAATATGTCGATCAAATATAATTGCTTAACGCCGGATTACACCGTGTGAAAATCCGGCCACCTCTGTCGAACTTTTAAAAACAACCAGTATTCATTGGTGGCAACACGGCAGAGACGGTAACCAAGTGCGGAAAAAGTAACACTAAAACAGATGTAAACGATTTTACGCTTTTACTTTTCACAATAATTATCTAATATATTATTTTTTTAATACAATCACCCGGCTAACGATTAAATGGTTCATCCTTTGCCCCCCTCCCTCTATGCCATAAATTACCAAAAAAAAATTTAAAACACCAGGAGCATACCCCAAGAAATTTCACTTTCCAAATAAAATTAGGAGGCTATAAATACACGATGGTATTTTCTCAAAGACAATGGTATTATCACAGTTGAAGTGACCCATTCATACTATAGAAAAAAAAAAGTATGTCTACAGCGTTCTACACTTCAGAAACTTATGAGACAAAGATTGTTTATTTTTAGACATTTAAAATAGTGGATTTTCACTGTTTGGCATTCATGAATGTCCAAAATCTTATAATTTCGGGAAAAAAATTACCATTTTGAAACCGCGACAATAATCCTATGCCACTTTGATTTCAAAATTCTTATTCGCAATAATTAGGGACTGATTTCATATACATATTCGGACATACACATTACGAGATCAAAGAGAACACTTACAATTTCAATATACATAATTTAGCGCTGAGGCTCTTAAATTGAATTATGGAAGATGTCATTATAAAGTTTGTAGATAATTTTACCACCAGAATTAACACAATGTGGCATAAAACGGCCGAGCGTAAACATTAGCTCGTGAAACAGGCAATTAGGATTTTAAATGTAACCGAGGCTAGCGCGCAAAAGCGCAACACTGTGCATGCTGAGTACAGAGAAGGCAGGTCGTCAAAGCGCGAATAATCTCATAACCATCGTCCGGACGACATGGCCAGCTTATGCTGAGCGCCCTCAGGCTCACTGTGATATTTCTTTGAGAGAACGTTCCAAGTCGAGCGTCGAAATACTAACGCTACAATGTTTTTTATAAAACGCAAAATAAATCAATCTATATAAATTATGTAGTTATTCAATGGAATTTCATTTGTGCGCATCGAAATTATCCTCACGATAATTTCACCACAATTTCGGCTAAGTCAAGTGGGGACAATTAAACGGCTTAAAGTTTCGCAAGTAGTTATTGGCCGTATCGAGTTCTCTAGCGGTTCGAACACTTCAATTTCTCCGCAGTCATTGATGCGTAGCAGCAATCGGGCGCGGCTGAGCGATTCGTATCCGATCCACGGCCGCCACCGCCACCGCCGCCGCCGTGACGTGGCGCTGCGCTGCGTTGCAACACTTGCCTACAGCACTCCTTCCGACGTAACAAGGCGATTAAAGAATCGGCGTGATCAAATGCAATAAATTTTGCCTACCCTCATTCGTGATTTGTAACGGTTATTAACAGCTATTTTGTATTTTACTGGTACAGTCGTTAAATTAACGAAAGTAAAATTATAAAAAAAGAAAAGGAAATTACCATTGCAATATAATATAAAATTATAAACGTGGAAAATATTTACGTATTAAAACAGTAGGACAACGCACACGTGGATGCGGAGAGGCCTAAGCAGAGGGGACTCTGCGAGCACCACACTGATTAAGGTTCCATATTTAATGAGCCACTCACATGAGCTCGGAACGAGCCGGCAAACTTATTTCAATACGACAGGGCTAAATGTTATTTGTGCCACATACGAGCGTAAAAACTTTTTCAACGACTAGTTACGAAGCATCACAAATTATAGCCGTCTAAATTAACCAGTATTATTCTTAAGCGATTGATTACACAGACATCCTAAAACTTAGTGTAGGAGCATTATTGTCAAATGGCTGGTGTTTTCGAATACGAGTGAAAAATCGGGAAATCGGCGGGAGAAAGTATTCATATGTGAAGAGGGGCGGTACGGCCGGGCGAGAGGCTGCAGCGGCGGCGGCGGCGGCGGGTGGCAGAAGACGGCCCGCGCACAGTTTAATTTCCCACGAGGTCGGTCTCTGCGCCGCAGAGCTCAGCCCGCGGGAATTAATTGCCAGTAATGAATAGTAAAGTGAACATCTGTTAATTATGAATATCTATACTTAAAAGTTCAAACGTCTTGACACGCTTAAAAATCATTCGTCACATTCATTTTAACTCCCCAGTGTCTTCTCTCAACAAAACCACATCACAGGACTTTATGCTTTTACCACATATAGAAAAGACAAATTATGACACAAACTTTCCGCACAGTAACAAAATAACCCAGATTGGTGTTTTCACACGGATTGCAGTATGGAACAATACACGTAGGCAGTAGCAACTACAAAGTCGTTGTTAAAGTTCAACGACCTCACAATCTTGTTAGAACGCTGAATTTCCTTGCATTTTAAACGATTCTAAACTGTAAAATGATCGTAAACGTAACAGTTTGTGTGCGCGAATTGATCTCGCTTGAAAAATAAGTAAAATGATATTAATAAAGTTATTTCCTATAATATAATAAGCAACATGTCTACGATAATTGTATAAGGCTCCAAGGTCACACACATACAATCAAGTTATAGAAAATTACTCAGTCTTTAATTTTGAAGGTCAATCATGCCAACATCTGCGTCGTGTTGTGCGGAAGATAAACTTGTTATTTTTAGTAGTATAAAAATCAATTTTAGTATATGGCTAGCTATAAAGGAGCGGTGTATAGTAATGACGTAGAGAAAAAAACGTTGGCCCATGCGATGATGCGATACGATAAAACGTTATTGACACAAAACAGCGGCGATAGGTATGTGGTGTGGTATGCGGTGTCGGTGGATCCGCGCGCAACTATCACATGCTGCCGTTACAATCGGTAATGGGGTGTGCAGTTAAGGCGTGGGTTTATTGCTTCCTTGTGGAGGTGCGTCGTGGGAACAGGGCCGGAGATAGTCGCTCGTTAGAGCAGCACGCGTCGCGACTCTGCCTTCATAGGGGTTGGCCTTAATTCAGCAACTACTAATATTTTCACGATAGTTAAAATAGGTTATTATATTACACTTCTTAATTTGGAGACTATAGAAATAACGAGTTGATTTAGGATGTTAACATTTTACCGGTTATTAATAATATTCGGCATATAACGTTGTATGACTTCCGTCTAACACAGACGCTGGCGGGGCGCTAGTATTTCATCACGTTCCTGTGTCGGATCGGAGAAGAGAAGTCCGCCGTGTTGCACCATTGTGGCAACGGTCGCGAGATCACGGTCCAGCAAACTCTCTAAGAGTGCCCCAGCATGGGATCTCCAACGCAGAGCTCTAAGAGCAGTCATCGTCGCTCTTAGTGTCGGCCATGGTCGAAGGCTAGAGGTGGCAGTGACGAAGGAGGCGCCGGGTGGACGACTGTCTAGCGCCTCGTGCCCTGTTCGGAGACATCTAGAGAATTCCGTCACGGAATCTCCTACATGTCATAAAATACACCTAAATGAAGCTTAAGCCGCTAGACGAGCGGCTGTTGCTTACTCCAATTTATATGCCTAGAGGTGGACGACTATGTTGGTTGTCGGTCTTCCGCTGTCGAAAACGCTAAAGGCATAATTTACAGTTGGGGGGGGCATTTTAGCCACCCCCGATCTTACAGCCCAATGTAGCTGAGAGATCGATAAAAACGTGCCAATCACTCCTTAGTGTTGGTAGAAAAAAAAATGTTATAAGGCAGAGACGATGCAATTTGCACATTTACTATATTAGACAGTTGTATTTTTTTTATTTGTAACTAACCTGGTTCTAAAACTTCAGTCGCAATGGAATCTGATATTAAGAACCTAAACAGTTTTAAAGTCAATTACAAATATCTTTAAATATGAAACCGAGGCACTCCAGGACCTAGCACAGGAATATTTGTGTGTTAGCAAACCTTACGAATTTGATAAAAAAGGATTTGATGGCGACTTGATGGTTCGTCATTGCACTGCATAGTTTGATTCTGGACACCGCCGTATTCAGACAGATAAATTGTGAAATGTCTTCGAATATTCATGTCTTGCTTAAAAAGTTGGAAAATGTTTTTTTTTTTCAATGAATGGTACAAATTAAGAGACGCTCCACACACTAACGTCTATAAAAAGTGCTAGAAACTGGAAATTAGAAAAAAAAATCTAGGCATAGATATTTCTCAGAAAAATGTTATTGTTTTAAGTTGCCTCACGCTTCGAAACCGAATGAAAAATTATGCGGTGTTCGTTCAAACACGTCGGAACATGACCATGCGACGCGCTTACACAACAAAAATATTAATTTCATTTTTTATTTCAGACCCTAAATTTTTGACCAACAATAGCTGTGTAAACCATCAAAATGGCGCAAGTCAAACCAAAATCTATATGTTTGAATCGAACCGTTTTTCTATCTAGGGGGGCTCCTTTAATAAGTACGTTAAGTTAGTTTGGTAAAATATGTTTTTGTACAAAAATTCAAATAGCGCGTTTTTAGAACTAAAATTCGGCAGTTTATGACACTGGCCGCATGTAAACTTCAAATAGTGAATCGCGTAGCCATAGAGCATTCTCTCCAAATATACGGAAGTCAGTTACACGAATCTCTTTTTAACACAATATAGTCTTTCGTAACGAATGTAGAAAAATACTTACTAAGTTAACTTACTCAATACGAATAATACTTGTTCTTTTATAAACGAATCTTGGAGCTTTAGATGTTGATCTAACATTTTTAGCTTACTGCGTATACGAACGTTTTCATCGTGACTATTAACGAAGTTACTATAAAATAAAATGTTATGTAAAATCAAGCTCTTATAAGGTTTAAACAAACATTAAACCGAAAAACATCAGTTTTTAAGGCGACCCCCCTTATTAAAATTATAATTAATACAATTTATACATAATCATGGACGTGTAGCTCTGGTCATTTTCATGGGAGGAGAAAATTTAAGGAGGCCCCGCTCCCGCCAATGACTTTAGTCTTCTTATAATTGCAGATTTGATCATTTTCGTGGTTTTAAAAACTTTTACTGGTGGTAGGTCTCTCATATGTGAGAGTCCGCCTGAGTAGGTACCAGCGCAACAGAATGAAGTCACTGCTGTGTTCTGGTTTTAAGGACATTGTAGCCAATGTAACTATTGGACATACTAAGAGTACGAAGACTTAATATTTCATGTCTCAGGATGGCGAGCGCAGTGGAATACTAAACAATACTTTATCATTCAAGGTGTTGGATGGTGTTGCTACTGTATACGGGGCGGTCGTATCGCTAACCATCAGGCAATAGGCAAGCTTTTCTTGTCATTCAAAGAATAAAAAAAAATAGGCAGTATTAATAATAAGTACCTCATTATTCTGGGCATGAGTACCAGGCAATTCCAGAGTGAGTTCGGAGCCCTCCCCTCTACCTTCACCTCGGACAAGGTACACCTTTGTACACAATGAAATAATAAATAATAATAAGAAAATGTTTACGCCTTTTCCACACCGACGCGGCGAACCGCGGTAACGAAACAGCGATAGATCTGTCCTACATTAAGAAAAATATCGCGTATCGTGCATCTCGCTGAGATCATATCATAATCTAGCTGAGATTTCCTAGTATTGCCTCTGTCTATATAATATCGTTGTTACTCGCGATACTCTACACACAGACACCACGTTACCGCCATTTTAGTTTCGCCGCTGGGAGAGGAACGATGCGGTTTGTCTTTTTTGACAGATCGCGGCGAAACAAGACGGAGGAGGGGGAAACTGAGAACATGATTCATGAAATTCGAGGTTATCCAGAATTATATTAAGTGGAGCATCCAGCTTATAGGAATTCATATATAAAAGAAGTAGCGTAACGAAAAATTTAAAAAAAAATACAATTTATTTTTCTCTCCATGTTTCTTTCTCTTATGATTAATTTCAGGAACCCATATCCTTTGTCTTCTTCTTAATATTAATACAATAAGTAATAATTCGTCTTCTTTAGATTCCGAAATAAACCCGTCTGGCTCGGACGACATATTGAATAGAAAATACGAAATGGCGAAATCAGTGTGAAAACGACCGCTTAAATTTCGCTAATATTTCGCGTTTAGTGTACGTACGCGTTTTGCTTCCGCAGTTCGCCGCGTCGGTGTGTAAAAGGTCTTTATTGTAACACTTCCAAAATTTACAAATTCGTTGAAACTCGAATCTGAACTAGGGTATCCTGTGTCTCAAAAATGTAATATTGGTATTGTATTATCCTATATTATGCAATAGCCATATATACGAAGTACCTGTAATAACAAATCGAAGAAAGTCATGTTTTCTTTCTATGACAAACACTAAATTACCTACCATAAGAGTGAAACTTCTTATAGGCGTAGACGTAAATTCGGCACAATAACATCAACTTTATGGCGCAGGTCAACATAAGGGGACTTTTACGTGCCCTAATACAAGAACATAAAACCTTACACCTTTAAAGTTACCTACATTTGGTGATGTGGATTTATAATAGGAATCTCTAAAATGAATAACTAGCATCGTTTTAATTTCATGTCCAGTGGCTCCATCTACATTCATCTTAAGTAAATATAGAACTCGTGAGAAAAATAGACTAATTAATTTTAATACATATACGGAATTATTGCCTATTTAAAATAATCACAATCCTGTAACTTCAATGAGGGTAGACAATCGCTCTCTAATCAGTATTTTTGTTTAGAATAATATGCTTCTATGTACTTTTAGCGTATCTCCTTTACAAGTATTGTCTTTATTGTACCGTAAGAAGTGACATTATTACGAATATTTTTTTATTTCCGATTTCAATAAACCATCGAAACAATGAACTACAGTTTATTCTTAAAAATTAACTAATAAAAATACGTAATCTGTAGTATGTTTAACAAATTTCATTATGATTGGTGCATTATGCTTCCAATCTACAGATGGCGATTAGGATCATTTATAAAAATGACAGTTAATCTATTAATAATTAAACAATCCAGTTTATGCTATTCATTCCCTGTTCATCGTTTGTAAGGTTTCACTTCCTGCATTGTATGAATGTTTCAAATGGCTTCCCTAACTACTACATAACATAATTGCGAACAAGCAACAATATATATATTTGATGTGCATTCAACTTGTGAAGTATTTTATTCAGTATTACCCTCTAAATGTACAGTATTATGAAGATAATAACAGGAATATAAATTGAAGTTCCATGAGAAAAGAGCTGAAATAGAATTTTACAGTGTCTATGATAAGCTTTTACAACTCAAGAGGTGTCTGGCAGAGTAGAAATTAGAAAGCAACTTTCTGTTGTACGAAAATGTTACAGCAACAATTTAATATAATATGAATCCTGCAATCACATCGTTTTGCTATCGTTTTCAAACATGTTTTGCTATCACTTTTATCAAAGGAATCCTCAGGAAACATCCAATCAAGGCTACCGTTAGACTAAAAAGCTAGGTTTTGCAAGTGACCCAGTACCACAAATATTGACTTACTAGCTTTTGCCCGCGGCTCCGCCCGCGTTATAAAGTTTTTCAGGCCAAAGTTTTCCGTTATAAAAGTAGTAGTTCCCCGGGAGCCTATGTTCTTCCCAGGGTCTCAAACTGTCTCCATACCAAATTTCATCTTAATACATTGGGTTTTTTTTTGAGTTTAACACGTTCAGGCAGACAGATGCAGCGGGGGACTTTGTTTTATAATATATTTTTTAGAACTTTTTAAGAGGAATAATCCCGTCATACATCATTGTTGCATAACTTTAACCGTTTACGCAGCGCACGCAACGGAAGCTGTCAAAACTAATAATTTTTCCCCGTTTTTGCAACATGTTTCATTACTGCTCCGCTCCGATTGGTCATAGCGTGATGATATATAGCCTATAGCACTCCAGAAACAAAGGGCTATCCAACACAAAAAGATTTTTTCAGTTCAAACACGGTAGTTCTTGAGATTAGCCATTACTGCTCCGCTCCTATTAGTCATAGCGTGATGATATATAGCCTATAGCACTCCAGAAACAAAGTGCTATCCAACACAAAAATATTTTTTTCAGTTCGATCTGATAGTTCCTGAGATTAGCCATTACTGCTCCGCTCCTATTGGTCATAGCGTGATGATACATAGCCCATAGTACTCCACGAACAAAGAACTATCCAACACAAAAATATTTTTTCAGTTTGAACCGGTAGTTCCTGAGATTAGCCATTACTGCTCCGCTCCTATTGGTCATAGCGTGATGATATATAGCCTATAGCACTACACTAATAAAGAGCTATCCAACACAAAGAGAATTTTTCAGTTCGAACCGGTAGTTCCTGAGATTAGTCATTACTGCTCCGCTCCTATTGGTCATAGCGCGATGATATATAGCCTATAGCACTCCACGAACAAAGGGCTATCCAACGCAAAAATAATTTTTCAATTTGGACTGGTAGTTCCTAAGATTAGCGCGTTCAAACAAACAAACAAACAAACTCTTCAGCTTTATATAATAGTATAGATTATTTCTAATGACTGTCAGTAAAAATAAGACGCTGCTAGTGAGTGATGAAAATACTGTTCTATAGTAAAATCTATCCGCACATTACTGACGTTGCTCTGGTAACAAGGTACAAGGTGAAATAGCAGTTTTCAAATAGGTTGCGCGTCTTTCATTTCAGACCCAGAATGTTACCAATATTATAAATTATGGGAAACTTTCTGGGGATAATTTGAGTGTTACAAATAGACAAAAACCGCTACATTAACTCTTGGTCTCTCGTGAATCGCCGGCGAGCCAAGACAGCTACATGACATTTGCGTGTGTCACGGGATTATAACCTTATATACTACATATATACTACATAATAAGGTTATTTTTCCGTCACACGCGTAGCTGTCAATGTTTGCCGGCAAACATTCAGCTACCTCCCGGGTTAATTTAATGAAATTTGGCAGACAACTAGACTATGTCTTGTGATTCAAAAACAGAATTCATAGAAACTGTTTATTGCGGAGAAGTACACAGCGGGACTTGTATTCCGGGACAGCTATACATACAGATGAGGACAGGACACGCAACCAGAGCTGCCAGTGACACCTACTAAAATATAAAAATAAAATGCCGTTCACACGCGCATCACTTGAAAACCAACTGATAGATTTGGATAATTCTTTTTTTATATTCGATGTACTAAAAGTGTAAAATTAAATGTGTAAAAGAAAAATTGAAGTGTTTTGTACGAAATCGTGCTTATAACTTAGGATACGAACAAACTACATAATGCGAAATTATTAAAAAAAAATGTGTATTTGCTTTGTAATTTTTTTGTTTTACTTATTCCATTACAAGTTTCCGTTTGGAAGACATAACTTCATATAAATAATAAAAACTATTATTCGAGATCATTTTTATAAAAGTTACATATCTAAATTATAAAAAAGCAAAATAAAGTCGGATTATTTGTATGCATGCTATTTGAATGTTTTAATAAAAAGTAGACAGAGAATTAACGCCGCCATTTTAGATTCTCTTCTTTAATGGAATCATAGGTTTTGACGGTTTGAATTTTGAACATTTGGCGCAAGGAGCCGGGTTTCGGTAGAGTGACTGACCTGCACGTCGAAGGGCTGGTGGTGCTGCGCGGAGTCGGGCGCGGGCTGCACCACGGAGGCGCCGTTGACGAGGCTGGCGGGCGCGGCCGCCACGCCGCCCACGCCTCCCACGCCACCCACGCCGCCCACTCCGCCGCTTGCGCCGCCCACGCCGCCCACTCCGCCCACGCCACCGTACTGAAGATATAAACAATATTTACTGACCGCCACTGGACAGTACATTTAAATCTAATCTCCATCTAACTCTCATCTTTCTAACTAACCACATAGAATAACTAAACAATTTAAGTTAAATACTTATAGTCATGCAAACTAATTCATATTATGCGAATAGCTTTGTAAAAAAAGAACGCATACTAATCAACCGCAAATGTCTCGGGACTCCCGGGCTACACAGCACCGTTTAAAAAATTCACACCGATCAGCTAACAGACACCCGACAGCAGGACAGCTGAGGCGTTGCAGATCACAATATACAATAGGGAGAAATGCTCAAAGGAGTGTCAGGGACTATTTTTAAACAATTAATACTTAGGTCGATAATACAAGAAAAATAAAAAAAAAATTATTAATATTTTCACATTTCTTCTCAAAATTTTATGCTTATTCACTACTAAAAATCTAAAAACACACTGTATTGTTACCCTATTCGATAGTGCAGTGACTCCGCATTTTTATACATTTCGATAATGTTATAACAATATCAAATGATGTAACAATACAGTGTTTATTTTTTTCAAAATCAATAAGTTCGACTCCTGGGTTACGAATATTGATTTTTTCAAAAATCCAGTTGTTCCATTTTAGTTTTCATTAAAACCGGCCCAAAGACTTGAGCATTTTTCGATATTGCCCATAGTCTCGTATTTTACCCTACACGCCCAGTTGAAAAAATCACCTGTATAATATGGATTCACGGAACAGCGCTTCTATAGCCAGGTTCTTTACAGATATTCGAATTAAAGTTATTTGGGTTTCAGAACCCATAAATATGGAAAGAAGAAAGTAATAAAACGAAAAACACATAAAGCAAAAATAAAAATATATAACGAAATAAAATAACACACAAAAACTAACCTGCTGCGTACTTGCAAAACTGTTGTTGTCGAACTGAGGATGCTGCTCCATTTGTAAAACGAGTTCAATGTGCTGATTCATAGAGTCGTTAAGAGTCATACCTATAACAAAATATACAAATGACTACTGGCATCTCAAATACTTCACTAATCATACAAATTTTATAAACATAGTTTATGAAGATGTTTTGATGTTTGTTTTTGTGTTATAAATAAACACAAGAACTTCACATTTATTTTGACGAAATCTGCCATAAAGGTAGACCGATGTGTTTGTTAGGTTACGGAGTATACTTTTATTCTTGAAAATTACCTCGTGCTACTTTTATACTGGGAAAGATCTTTACCGCAAGCAACATCTAGTATTAAATAAATAAATGTTTCATAGCCCCTGATCTTAGTGAAAATACTATGTTAAATCTATAAAACTTAAAATATTAATGAAGTGCAGAAACGGGTAAACGGTTATCTTTTACACGCAGTTTGCTTAATCACTTTCAGATGATACTACTTTAAAAATGTTTCAAGACGCACTGACTGACTGAGAGTTATTCAGACGAACAACTTCCTGCAGTGGCGGAGCTGTTTGTCGTGTATCTAAGGCTTTAAGGCGCCTTCAAATTAGCCGCTAGCAGTCGCGCAAAAGCAGTATATAATATACTGTATATAATTGTATATAATACACATATATGACAGTAGTCGGCTAGCAGTTTATGAGAGAAATCTCGAGTGTGCTCTTGTCATGAAGAAGACATTGGACTGTGATTACAGATTACATTAAATTACAACAGTAAACATCACACCTTTGCAGAAATCTAATATGCGGCGTAGATTGATGAATCTGTCTTTTCGTAGTTAGTTTAAGACCATTATAGTGCACATATTTATTATTAAGTTCTTCATAACTCACCAGGGTGGATTTGAGGATGTTGAGGGTGTGGCAGTCCCTGCAAGGGAGCTACGCCTAACATCCCTGGATGAGGCTGAAACAAGCATTTAAAAAAAACCTTTACTTTTGAATAATTTCATAGTATAGATCAATCGATATAAGGGACGACAAAAGCGATAAAGCAAAATAAAGGGTATCACATTTCAGGAATATGCGAGTACTCCATCAAAATAAAATATTTACCTTTCAAACTGGTATAGTTCCGGGTGTTAACGCCACATATTTATATAGAGACGTTCTGGATCCATGGCAATAAGTGTTTCTAAGATAGACAGACACAAGTGGAGCAGCGATACAAGAGAGAGCGACGTACCTGCGGGTGGGAGAGGTGCGGTAGGTGGTGCAGCGGCTGCGGCTGCGGCAGCGCGTGCGGCGGCAGCAGCGGGAAGGCGCCCGTCGCCTCGCCGTTCCGTGCGCCTGCGCACCCGCCGCCCTCCTCCTCCGCCGGCGACGGCTGGCGCGAGCCCGGCGTGCGGCTGCAACACCACCTCCGCGTTACTCAAACACCCACACACCCACACCCCACTCCTCGCCTACCCCGACGATTCCAATTGAATTATAGAGTTCGAACGTGTATTGATGGAGCGCCGGATCTTGTCTACTTAGATGTATACGTACAGTAAATTCGTTTTAAAATTTAACATACGAATTTCCTTACTCAAAATCAAAGATGAGCGAGCTTTAGAGCGCTGACAAAAAAAATATTATATTATCGGATGAATCATACGTTTCGTAATGAGCGCGCGATAAAAGATCATGTCTAAACGATGTCTACAGCGCAGGTCCCCGCGGTGTCGCGGTGGAGCGGGAGGCCGGTAGCAGACATTGACAGAGGCCGTGAGCGCGCGGTTATTGGCCGGCGATGGCGGTGCGCGCAGGCCGCGTCTCGGCGGCGGATCATTGCACGTTATACCACTTACCACTCCGTGACCTTCGCGATAGACTATTCACATTATTTATCGGTGATTATTCATATTATGCTGTAACACTTATCCGCGCTACACATACGACATTTTACAGTTTGTTCTCTTCAACAGGTACCACCGAGGCAACTTTTCTTTCTATAATGAAACATCTTACTAATTCGACATACAGTAAAAATAGAAAACATGCTTTGAAAATAGTTTACACATCCAAAGCGGGAATTTACAACGATTCCATTAAACATAGCGCAAATCAAGACGATAGCGGGGGCACATTTATTAACATGATTTAATTACTATGTTAAGAATCTTAATTTGACTCACTTGAATGCCTTGTCGTCCTCTTGTCCGTTGTGTAAACCGTTGGGCAGCGCTCCATGCTCGTGCAACTCATGCAAGTCCTTCTCGAAGGGCGAAGCAGACTTGTCCTCGGGTCGCTCCTCCAACACCATGCCGCGCAATCCCGCCACCACGCCAGCCACTTTCTCACCCCCGCCTGTAGATGTCATTTTTAAACGTTTGTATTTTATCCATAATTTTAAAGAAATATAATGTTAAGTTTTAATGAGTTTGATATGCTTATAACGTACATCTGCTAAGCGTGCAATACATAATAATACTATGTACAACTCAGGCAAATTATTTAGCCGGCGTAAAGTCAGCCTAAAACATAAGTGTCTATAGGTCGTTTCAATCAGAACATATTAAATCAAATATTTATTATATTCTTGAACGGGGAACTAATTCTTTTTTTAAATTATTAACTCAGTAGAACCTAAAACGAGTAGATTAAAGCTCGGCGTAGTAATTGTATTACTAGACATAACTTAAGTTGCACCTCACAATACCAAAGCTCAACATATTTGTCAATGCTGTTGTCATCGCGTAAGACATGAAACTTGCTACGTATTTGAACGTTTGTGACGGTTTGTATAAAGTTTGTTTTTATTCGGACGCGGCGAAGTTAAAAAATACTCTGCATGTAAAATGATAAGTGCAGGAGTTTAAATATATTTAAAACATGGAATAAATAATCATTTTTACATCAATTTTAGCCAAAACAATCGGCCTTGAATATGTTTTAATTACAACAAACTAGTATGTCATGGTGTAACAGGCGCTCAGCAGATGCAATATTTACCGGTAGGCGAGCCGCCGAGCACATATTCGACCATCTTGACGCCGAGGCCGGCGGTGTCGCGCGGCGACAGGATGCTGCTGCCATCGCCACCTGGAAACGCGACGCCGCGACGCGTGCTCATCATCGGCACGCCCACGTTGTGCTCCACCGCTATGCAGAAAAACACGCCTTTCAACGCTTGCATTTCGAAATCAATTCAAATTTAAATTGGGTCGACTCAATGATTGGGATATTAAGTTCTCCAATAATTACACTCGAGAAACATAGTTTCGAAACTCTCCCATTTAATGATTACACCACAAAAATAATATCAAGGGTCAAATTTATAACACCTTGGATTAAAAATATGTGAAATGAAAGAAAGAAACACTACCTAAGTCCGACCCTTCATGGAAGATGAAGTTTTCTCGTATGCTTCATTAATATACAGAAATATTATTTTATTTTGCTATAAGAAATATCAATTTTACTTATTAGACGTTTTGAATTTGTAGCTTCTATGTAGAATGATAATATTGCCACTGGCCGGCTACAACTATATTAATAAATAAAATAAAAGAGTGGGCTCAGTGACGTGCCTTTGAAGAAATAATATACAGCAGAATGTCTATTACAAAATGGACAATAACCTTTCTACAATAGAGATGTACATTATTATGAGAATTTCTAATCACTTACCTTGTGCAGACCAGGTCGGATCCCTCCACATCTGATCAGGATTTAGTTGCAGAGGTGGCAGATGAGGAGGACCCTTGCTGTCGCCGCCAGCGCCAGGGCCTTTGTCCCATAATTTTTTTGCAGCAGGTGCAATCTAAACACAATCATTATAACTATTTTACTTTTATTTCTTAGACTGAGTCATTATGACATTGTGTCAATAAAAGAAATCACGTTTTTACATCTGCTAACATTGTGCCGAAAATCATCCATGATTAACGAATATTTCCCCCAAAAATCTCAGTTTTACTAGTCTGATTGTTTGATCATTTTGTAGTTTAGTGCGTATGGCATATGCATTGGCGTAAGCGTGAGTGTATGTCTGATTGAAAGTGTTATGCTGGTACGACGAATTCTGTTAGATTAGTAGTAGCGGCAATAAGGATGTGCAATATAAAATATTTTTTTATTGAAATCGATTTGTTGGCAAATTACAACTAAGTATATATTGATAATTATTATATTATATAGAAACCAGCTATAACGTCATCGGTTACGACGCCGCGCCGTACCGATTATAACAACCAAATCGCGAGATCCCATCCGACGCTCTATGTACTAATATTTCTTATAACGACAACTATTATTAAAACGATATATCAGTTAAAACGACTAATCAGTCCTTTTGTATTAAACCCAATACAAAAGATTTGATTGTCATCTATCTACCTATAATGTATACTATTGTATACAGCTATAGTTTGTTTGTTTGAACGCATTAAACCTCAGGAAATAATGGTTCGAATGAAAAAATATTTTATTGTTCGATAGCCCATTTATCGACGAAGGGTATATCCCATCATACTATGACCACTAGAAGCATCAATGAAATATGTTGCAAAAACGGGGAAATTATTCTCTTTGAGCTTCCGTAGCATGCGCTACATAAACGGTTTAAGTTACGAATCATCATGTATTACGGAATTATTCCTTTAGAGTTAAAATAAAATAAGTCCCCCGCTGCATCTATCTGCCTCTCTGAACGCGATAAACTTAAAAATTACCCAAAGAATTTCAATGAAATTTGTTATAGATATAGTTTTGAAACCTTTGGAAGGATAAAGGCTAATTTCTATCCAGCGAAAATATATAGCAGGACTTTTATCTCCGAAAACTTTACCGCGGCGAAACCGCGAGCAAAAGTTAGCTTATTATATTTTGAGGAGTTCCCTGCTACATCTTTAAAGTTCGAGGTAAACAAAACTATTCTTAATATGATAATATGATGAAGCTATATTGGACCCAAAACAAAACGAATAGGGGACCGGCCTATGCTTGATTTTGTACATTATTCTATATGTAATGGCTTTTAATACGAAAAAGAAGCACGTCTGCGAAAACAGCATAAAAATTGGTTAAAAAATGAGCGAGTAATTCATATTTAAAATATTGTAACGTGCAGAAGTGGGCACGATGTGGGGATATAGCTTTATCTCTTTCTTTCGCACGCGTCGTAATTCCCGATGACGTCACATGTGGATATTTTGTCTCTTTTCTGTTTCTTGTTAACTACCCTTTCCACCGAAATTCAAAGACTTATAACTTGTTGATTTTTTACCGGATTTTAATAATTCCTTTTGTGTTATAATTTATATAACGTAAATATTTGTTAATAGTAAAGAACAAAAATGAGTCCGATACCCTATTATTAAAGTCCCTATTTGATAAGGGTTTCTCCGATTCATATTGGAAATCCAAGGTTATTAATATTATACTTATTAATGAAATTAAAGTGGGACCATTGGGAAATTGAACGCAAAAAAATATATATTTAAATTGGACCACGAGGTAAAAAATTATCGCAGCACATAGTATAAAAAAAATACGTTCAACAGATAAACCTCTATCAGTCAAAGTCAAAAGAACCTTTGGAGTCGATTAAAACTATAAGTATTCTGTGTCATTTATCTTCGTGCAATAAGTACAATTAGTACACAGAATTTATCTCCCCAATGTAAGAATATTATTAGCTACTACTATTTGGGGAACCAGACATGTCACATATTGCAATAGCAAAGCCAATATAATATACTTTCGTAAGGCATTCTCTTTTATTAGATTAATAAAATTATTTTAGCTGCTTACATATTTAATTAGATTTGATCTTTTTCAATTGCACAAGCTGACAATTGAGTAGGTTGTCTGATGTTAAGCAATCTCCACCATACATAATTTGAAAATTTCATGAAGGCATAGCTAGTACTTCTGTAAGCATTAAAAAGGAAGGGAGAAGTGTTAAGTAAAGGCGTCAGAATTATATTATGAGATTTTTATTATATCAGAAGGATATTAAATGCAACAAACAATAAGTTGTTGCTTCTAGTCAGATTAAAGAGCCGGTACATTTGTTCTCAGGGACTAGGCATATGGCACTAGGTCGATTACCACTTAATATAGAATTAATAAACCTAGTATACTGTTATAAAACTGTAAAATACAGATATCAAAATGTGAAAATAGAATATCTCCTACCCCTTACAAATGTTTCTTTATAAAAAACATAAGTCAAAGTTTAAACTAGACATTTAAACTTTTTTTACTCATAGACCCCTTTCAATTTCAGGTTCCGGTGGACAATTTATTTTTGAGTTTTGCAAAGAAAGTGCATAAGTGCATTACAACTATCGCCTAGTCATCGCAGGGTGTTATGTTGGGGTTACCTTGCCTCTTAATAACAATATTATCTGCCTACATCGATAAGTGACGTTAAGCCAACATTTAAGTACTTTACTATCAAACCAGAAATATTTTCGTGGACCTGCGCTTACGAAATGTGAGCTACAATTTTTGGTCATCTCAACGTCTCCGCCGGGTCCACCTGGACCACTTTGGGAATCAATGATTTAAAATTATAATAAGTTTAAACATTGAAGGAAAGTATTTTGAGTAAACCCAAATACTAAGATTTGTTCATACCAGCACTGTCTGCTAGGTACCAAAGTCCTCTTCTACTAATGAAAAGGTAGTAGTGCCTTAACCACCAAACTTGCCTAGTGGAGTTAGTAGCTTCTAGGGGTCGCAAACCGGTATCCCGGATTTCGAAAATACCGGAATACCGGACCAAATTAAGGACTTCAAAATACCGGTATTGATTTTACAAAAACCGGGATTTTCGGTATTTTATAAAAATAAAATTCAGTACAATATGTGTGTATAATTATTAATTTCTCGAGTTTTCAATCGCAAAAATTTAAGCTGCTTGCAATTTCATTCATTCGTATAGGCGTATATTCTATAAGGAGCGAGCAAAATACATGGCTTATGGCTATATTGCTACTTTTGTTTTGTGCTAAGCATAGCGGTGTTAAATGTTAATTGTTATTTTTATTAGAACTTATTAGAAATATTTTTTGTTCTTTAAAGTCTATCCTAATTATTCATAGACGTTATTTATCTAAGGACGGAGCATTGCTGTGATAACAAGTCTGTTTCTCAGTGCTGACGGCATGGCAGCCTTCGCAATGCGTAGACGCAGGACCGTTGTGATTGGCTAATATTATGATATAACTTGAATCTATTTGGCTGTAAGATTAACAAAGCTGAACAAACAGCAAGCTGTCAGGTAAACAAAGCTGAGAAACATAACTGGGGGAATAGATGTAAAATACAACCTGTTTAAGAGCCTCGAGCTGCCTACAATAATGGCCTAGTATTTCATGGCAATTTCGCGGCGTTTACCGAAAGGCCGAAATTGTCCTTATTTACCCTATCTACAGCTGCGGACACACAATCGACTTGCTCCTGAGAATAAATTTGCAAGTCATCAGCATACAAATGGTACGCACATTGAAGATTTTGTGTTAAGAGGTTTATGAAGATAGAGAACCATAATGGAGAGAGTATGCCGCCTTGTAGGACGCCAAAATCTATATCACGCCAGCTAGACGAAGAATCGTCTAGGCGCACCAACTGTTGTCGTCCCTGAAGATATGACGAGAACCAATTCAGTGCTGTGGGCGAAATCATAAGATGATAGAGGTTTGCAAGAAGAATGTCGTGGCTGACTGTATTGAAGACGTTGGAGAAATCAATCAAAGCCAAAACAGTGACTTTGGAATCCTCCATACCCGCCCTAATATTGCCAGTCACTTTGAGGAGTGCAGTAATAGTGCTATGGCCAGGCCTGAAGCCAGACTGGAGGGGGCACAGTAGGTTGTTTCGGTGCACATGCTCAGACAGTTGCTTGTGAGCACAGGCCTCGAGCACTTTCGAGAAAATAGGAAGAATGGATATGGGACGGAAATGCTTAGCAAGTGACGGGTTAGGGATTTTAGGAAGAGGGATAGCAATAGCTCTCCGCCACAAAGATGGAAAGATACCAGTGCTCAGGGAGGCGTTAATGATATGGGACATGATTGGTAGGACTTGGTGCAGGATAGGGATTATCATGCGATGAATGATGTTGTCACAGCCAGTGGCATTGGATTTAATGGACAGGATGACTTTTCTAATTTCAGCCAACGGCACAGAAGAAAAATGAAAAGTATTAATGTTAGGCCTGGATAGACCCGCTAAGAAATCCATGGTACGACGCCTAGTTTGGTGATCAATCATGGTAACAGATGTAAAATGTTGATTAATGTCATCCAAACCAATAGTCGCACCGTGGAGATGTATGTTTTGAACTTTGCCAATACCCAGAGTTCCGAAGAATCTCCAGATACTGGCTGGCGAGGAAGAAGAAATATTACTGAGAATGTGTCGGCGTTTAGCATTACGTACCATCTGGTTACACCGATTCCTTGAAGGCTTAAAAAGGTACCAGTTCTGCTCCGAACGATCCCTTCTGTACTGGCGAAAAGCCCGATCCCTTCGTCTCATCGCCATCCTAACCCCATGTGTAATCCATGGTGCAGAAGGACGTTTTAATTTAATTTTCTTTAAAGGGGCATGGGTATCAAAGAGTGAAGTGACAGCGCGGTTAAAAATTGCGACTTTATCGTCAACAGAGGTGGCTGCCAATAGGTGATCCCAGGTAAAGTTAGCAGCGTCTCCTTTCAGCTTATCCGCATTAATGCGACCAAAACTACGCAAGTGCAATATCTTAGAGGGAACTTGGGAAGTTTTAGGGCGTAAGACATGTAGATGAGATCATGGTGAGAGAAGCCAGGAGCGGGAAATTGACCGTGGGAGAAAATAGAGGAAGGAGCAGAGGTGGGGATAATGTCAAGCCAAGTGTCGTGACATCCATATTATGGTGGGTGGCTTGCAGTAGTAGGACATGAAGTTTAGCAGAGTCAAGGACAGTAAAGAGTTTACGAGATCGGGAAGAGTGGCTGGCAAAGAGACTAGTATTTAAATTACCCATGATGATGTGATGAGCATATTCTGACCCTATAGATTCCAGAACTGTTTCCAGACTGGAGAAGTAATCAAGAGATGGGGGACAGTAAATAACACCTAGTAAGGTTTTCACTCTCTTGACCCAAACCTCAAGAAACAGAAATTTCGCATAAGCAGAATAAGAAGCAGAGGAAGATATTACAGTTTTATATTTCAGGTCGCTACGTAAATATATAGCGACTCCGCCCCCTCTCCTGTCAACTCGGTCATTTCTAATTAAAATGAAACCAGGGAGGGGGTAAAGGGTAGAAGGAAGGTGAGGTTTGAGCCAGCTCTCAGAAATCAGAACAGCATGAACGTTGGCTTACGAAAATAATCTCTATTCATTCAGCCTTTAACAAATCTCTAAGCTGTCATTAAAATTTGTCATTTAATTATTAATTAAATTAATAGTTAAATGTATATTTCCTATTTTTCTAATATTTCTTCAAATACCGGAAATACCGAAAATACCGGAATACCGGAATTTATTTTAGGTCAATACCGAAAATACCGGTTTTGAAAAATGGTCCGGTATTGCGACCCCTAGTAGCTTCACATACCTTCAAAAACGTTAGGAATGTTATTTTTCCTAGGATATTTTGATTAATTGATAATCAATACCCTTGTATCTTCAAAAAGTCAAAGATTCAAAACACAATGCATAGTAAGTTGGGTTATGAATCTGCAGAACTTTGTGCAGTCCGTTAACATGCCCAATTGGCCTACTGTAACACAATACAAACTAACTTAAAACCATTAGAATCTATGCAGATGGTAATATGGATCTAAAAATATACTCAGGCTGATATATTTAAAGTTTCTACTACAAGATCCCAAAGCTGCTAAAGCTACACAATTTTGGCAAGCATATAATTTTTAGGATAAATAGTCTTTATGTGGTTAAGATGGTAGGTATACTTGCTAGCTTGAAAGCTTTGGAAGACCTTGCTATGAAGTAGTTCAACTCCGTTTTTAAAGAATTTTACAAAGGTCTGGTGTAAGTGATAATTAAGACCCATAAAAAGTGTCTGGCATTAATAAATATTGATTTTTGGCAATATTCTATAAAATACGTAAAAATCAGCTTTGCTACTTTAACATAGGTAAGTTTTTTGTGTACTTTAGTACATGATAACTCCAAAGTAGTCCTCCTTTCAAGCTAGCCAGAATGCATACCATATTAACTAGATACTAGCCTATTATAGTTAAAATTAAAGCGTTGTTAAGAAGACATAAGTCTGCGGGCTCTGGTATTTTAATCTTTATAGGATTCATTCCAGGTTAGATCTGAGCAACTTTTGAGTTTTCAGAGATTAAAATTGTGTCCATAATAGCAATTTCTGGTCCCTTCACAGCATGTTGTTGGTTTACATGAGGCGTTTTAAGTGCCCATTAGGGATGAAATTATGATCTTATGTTATAATTAATATCAACAGAATTAAAAACATTATTTTTGTAGATAAGTAAATGATGTTCTCATGTGTTTTAACATGCTACAAAAAAGAAAAATAAATTAATAAACAATAATTTCCAATAAACATATATTTTCTGTGAATATCTTGTTAATGAATGAACATTTATTAACATGATATCCATATCAAATAGTTTTTAAAAAATAATTATAATCATGATATCTATATTACTAACTCTTCATTTAAATGAAACCTACATAAGTATTTTTTTTATTATTCATTGCAATTGGTATGTATGTATAAAGATGGTGTTTAATTCTTTATCTTAGTAAATAAGTATGGTCATTGCGCCGGTTAGCGACAACTAACGTTTGTTGTTACCGTAAGTCAAAATATAATATATATTTTTATATGTAAAATAAGTAGCCACCGTATAAATTGGTCTTAAATATAGTCTGGTTGCAAAACAAACAATAAAAACTCACACATCCATTCAAGAATAAAATCTATTGTGCAAAATATCTAAGCTGTTAGTTTACGATGACTACTTTATTCAATAAATATAAAGTAATAAAACAATTTATATAGACAGAAAATATTTATTTATTTTTGTCTGTAAATTGAATCAAATAATATGAAATAATAATCAATACAAATAATATTACGATGTTATCACCCGATTATTGTATTAAATTAATTGCATATAAATAAAACAATACTCACTAGGAATCTTGTGTTCAACTGAGTATATGTATATTATAAAACTTAGGCAGCTTATTTTAGTTTGCAGAGACTTTTTTTCATAACAAGTTGTGGTATTCTCAAACTGCCACTGTAAATACTTTGTGAACTATATCAGATAGCAACCACTTTTCATGAGTGAACTAGACAAATTTAATCAAGAAAATATGGTTGTTAACTAAACATTTGCATCTTTAAGACTTTTACAATGCCGAATATGAAATTGTATAACCATAACAAAACATTTGGAACAGAATAAGCTAAAGAAAATAAGATTTTGGTAATCAGAATACGACCACATGGTCTCTTTCTAACATATTAATGAAGTATCCATTTCAGTAGCGGACCACAAGTTTTTGACATAATATAAGGTAAAATTTACCTAAAAACTATTAAACAATTGATAAATGCACCATTACAATAACTAAACATCATATTTTAGTAGACAAAGTATATGTAGTAAAAAACTTACCTTTGGATGTGTGCTTTTATTTTTTTTTGTTAATTTACTGTGTTTACACACACTGCTCAGTTAACCTGTTAATTAAGTCTTTTTTTATTCTATGCTTAACGATTGATATAAATTTGGTCAAATAATATGAACCAACTATGTAAATAATATTAAAAGTATCCTTATTGTTTTATTTATTTAAAATAATGTTATTATCTGTAATTATGGAATCTATGCTGGCAAACAGCATAGAGCAATGATCCTATTTTATGTATAAATCTAATTTATGATGGATTTAATCTGTAAATGTGCAAAATTATGGAATAATTTTGTTAACTTCTAACTTTTGTTGGAAACTTTTATAAATTATATTCCTTTAAAAAGCAAATTATAGTTATAGGATTTTAATTAACTTCGGGGATGATTTAAAAGGATGTTAATTATTAATGCTAACCTATACAAAAGAAAGAACCATGACAAATTACACTGTTCTAGTGAGCGGTTTAAGCAGTATGTTGTTTGTTAGTCATTCAGTGTTAAGAATGTTGCAAAGAAAATTGTTCCTAATGCATAACCATAATGCATAAGTAATACATATATTTTAAGCCTCTTAAAATAATATATTAGTTTCATCAGCCAACAATTCATGACTTCATAAAAACACGCAATAAAACTAAGTAAGATCGTCTATACGAGACAGAGTGAAACATGTCAACGAACCAAAACCGTAATGAAGCAAAACATTGATAAATATCCTGAATAATACTGCTAACTTGGAAGAAGTCTAATGTATTTTACTACACATAGATTCGACTAATCAAACATCAATACATAACAAAGGATTAATACATCATATTTTGCTGAACAAAACGCATAGAGGAATTCAACAAAAATACAAAATACGATACGGTTAGATTGAAGAAAATTATACAGTAACCAACGGACTAGCATCGCCTCGCGAACGTATACCGAATCACAAATGGCGGACGCCGGTGACAAGTAAACAAAACAAAAACGGACCTGTTGCTTGAAAAAACCCATTAATTCGCGATATCATGACTTAAAACAACGACCGAATACAATAATCTACAACCTGGAATCTTTTAACTCACCATGTCGGGGCCCATATCCTTAACATCAGTTTCGAAAAAAAAGTCACTTAGAGGTTTCATGCGTGCAATCCGCCTAAAGCTCGGTCATGTATCACTAACGTAGCTTATCGTATAAAATCTTCACTTAACGCTTTAAACACACTTTTATATTAATGTTTCGAACGCCACAATAATAAACATACACATTTCTCACACTAAATTATTTACGCGAGACGAAATAAAACTAGAAAGATCCAAACTTAAATATTACAATGTTGACTTGTTTCGAACAAAGGACGTACGCCGACCACAGCGCCTGCGTTAAAATTCCCCATACATGGAAGCGTCGCGAGAGGAAAGTTTGGCGTACACGTTAATAGATGGCGCGCATTCAAAATAGATACCACAAAATTTAAATCAGTGTTGCGAAGATGGAAAATAATACGTTCCAATTTACAAAGCACGTTATGGTGAGGTTTATTTTGATCCTCAAAATGTATAAAGTAGATTGTTTTACATAAATGGCGCGGTATTTTGAAAAAATTATACATGTTTTTAATATTTGTATCATTTCATAGCAAATGTTGTTTTCGAAAGCGTTAGGCACCTACCTCAATTTATAATCAAAAACATTTCGAAAATGTACATATATACACTTATATTTGAAACAGAAAGGGTATCTATGTAATTTACATATTTTCGTTTTTTTATTTTATCAAAAAGAGCATATCCATAGGCTCAATAAGAGTACATCCATAAAGATTTCAAGCGAATTGCTCATTGTTTTAGACACAGATTTAAACATTTTTTTACTTGAAGTATTTATTTTATTTATTTATTAAGCAATGATCATGTGACTTTAAAAGGGCTGAAATTGTAAATAGGCATATGAAATAATCTAAAAATATATATATATTTCGTAAATTTCTTTACATAATATAATAAAATTCTAACAATAAGACGTCTGTACATTATAGGTTTTGATTAAATCTGGGGTTTTTATTCAAGCAACAGAAACCAAAACAACAGGTTTTAGTATTTTTGTGTCTGTCTATATATTTGTACATGCACCACACAAAAATGACTGCATGGAATTGAATGCGGGGCTTCTCAATTTGTTTGTTAGAGACCTAACTTAAAATTGAGGCTTTTTTAATTAAGCAATTTTTATTAAGGGCGAGCGAAAGCTATTACAAAATAAATAACAGCAAAATTACATCAGATTAAATAATAATAACAATTTGCTTATAGTAATCAAATTGTGCACCTAGTATGTATTTGTTTAGTTTTTTTTGTATGTGGTTATTTCATTGGGCTGGGTGACTAATAAAGTGTCTATTTAATAAAACAAAAACACAGTAAATTTTTTAGTGTTTGCTTCTAGGCCTGAACCTCTATGAGAAATGGACATTATCCTTAACATGTTATCTTTCGAGCTGTCAAAAAAAATTACAGATATAGACTTTATTTAATGTCTACTTATGTCTTATGTTGCTGTTAAAAGGCTGCCAGCAGCCTCTTGATAGCAGGCAGAAAATTGACATTTTATGCCAAATAATATTGGGAATAAGTATTATGAATATAATTTATGAGTAACATATACACCTGAATAAACTGTTTACATCTCATATTCTTGCCTGCACATGGCAAGTATCTAAATTTTATATATACCAAACAAAGAATTATTACAATCCGTTTAACAAAAATAATCTGTTTTATCCATTAAATAATTCGGCAGGAGGGACTTAATGTTAAAAAATAAAAATTTGTCCTAAAAAGCACAAGATGCCACAAAGAATCATGGTGCGCGATAAAAATGAAATGGAGCGATATCGCCACTATGAGCTCATTCTTGTGCATTGAAATATTTGAATGAATAGATTTCTGCCTTAACCTTAACTTAACCAATTTAATGCTATTTTCATAGAAGGGTTTCTTTATCGAATTATTTTCTGTTACATATGAAATAATATACAAAACCAAACTAAGGCTTATTTTCCCTAGCTTCCTATTATCACTAGCCTATTTCTATATGAAACAAGTCCGACTTTTTATTTTTGCGTTAGGTCTCTAGGAAACTAGTACCTTATATTTTAACAAGTCTTAAGCAATATTATGTCTTCCCAGATTTTTTGTTGATAATGCTTATGGGGTTTAATGCATTTTTAAATAACAGTGTTTACATACAAGTAACATATTTCAATTTTTATGTAAATGATTAATCAGTGCATAACCAAGCTTAACACTCACACCTTTAACCGGGAAGAGACAAACAAAGACGCACGGTGAACTCACTTTGCATTGTGCGTATTCTGTACCATGATGTGACAGGGGTCAAGCCTATCGCCATAGCAGGCACAAATTCCACACCCTGGGCCCATACTGAGTAGAAAAACCCAACCTGGGGATCAGTCATGCCGTAATACAACTAACATCAGTGAGGCAGCCACCGCTAAACGAATTTGAATGTTTGGTACACAGAATATTTAAGACAATGTTTTGAATGATCATATTATATATTTTTACAAGTAGACAATGGAATTTTCTATTCAGGGTAAGGTAGTTCAAGAGGGTTGAGCCGCAAGCAAAATAATTATAAAATGAATAATAGCATGCATTCAGTGAAAACTTCAGAGTTTTGAGTAGGAATGAAAACTGATCAGAAGTTGAAATCAATAACAGCAGTCTGTGACATTATATATTATGTCAATATTTGTATCAAGATGTTCTTATAGAACAATGCATTATTAGGACTGCAACATTTTCTCTATTGTGGATTATTATACTGGAACCTTGTTCTATGCTTTGCAAATTGTTTTGATTATACTAGCATTATGGTTCTTTTATTTTAATCTGGTTACCCTAGAAGGAGTGTCCTTAATATGCTTATATTAATTATTTAATGTTTTGCGGCTATGAAGTTTTGACTATTTATTTAGCATTCCCTATAGCTTAATAAACACCTTAGCGGATTCCAATATAATATATTTTAGGTTGGCATTAGACTAGCCTCATTAATTTTGAAAGTGACATAAGGTGTGTGTGTGTATGTATATATATATATATATATATATATATATATGACCAGCGTTAAACGCGCGTTACCAAAATGTGTTTGCACTTACACATATTATGTATGTCTTCATCCAAATGGACGCGCGCGTTAACAAGGGTATGGCCTGAATGAATTACATATTGTCGTTCATAACGCGCGTCGCATGCTTGTCATATGAACAGGGTCTAAATCTAAATTATTGTAAAGATGTCCAAATGTTGTTTAATAGTAAAGTTTGGATTTGGATTGGATTGGATTGATGAATACAGAGATTTTGTCCTAGATTAACATACAGGCTACTTTTATGCTGAAAGGTTAATTTGATTACATTTTTTAATATAATTTTTAAATAGAAGGTGTGCTATGAATCACCTGAACGATTTAGTCTGGCTACCATGTTATTTAGTTTTTGTTAGTAGTTTTCTAATTATTTATACCAGAAAAGCATACAATAGGACTATTATACCAGGAAGTCTTGCATGAGGGTGAAGCTGTGAATAATGCCTAGTTTTATTATAAAGTCTTTATGATAACAACTTATGATTATTTAAAACAAATATTGAACAATTGTGACTTTTAAATTGATTTAGTAAAATAATAATTAACATTATATTGGTAAAATTGGAAACTCATAAAATGGGTTCTTTTTTCAACATGCATATGAGAATAAATGACTGAAACACATTAAATATTATGTTAAAATATGGTATGAATGATAATTCATTGTAAGTCAGTTATGTCTTTATGATTCACAACTATAAAACCACTGGGTTTTGTTCTCAATGGAGCCACTAAATATTGATTTAGTGAATCCATTGAGGCTCACATTACTAGGAACTACATCCAGGCAATATATTATATGTATGTATCAGAAGATGGAGCAAGACCAATGATATTAATTAAAAAATAAGGATGTTGTTGTATTACATAATAATATTATATCTTAAATTCCCAAAATATTGTTTGTATACACCAAGTGTTGTGTAGATCTTGATCATTTTCAAAACAATAAAATTATTATTGAACAGCACAACCTAAAGTATCACAAAATAATAGCTAAATTATCTAATTAACAATATTGCTAATCATATTTCAGAATACTACTTACTAGTTACCAAAAGAACCATGGATATCCTAATTTAAAAGCACATTCAATGTTTAAGCGAAAATAATATAAAAAGGAAAACTGCATAGTGTATATGTAAACACAAGGTTTCCTAAACATTCTTCCCAAAAATACCATTTCATTGTAACCAACTTAAAATAGGAGAAGTTTCTTTATCCATTGATCTGTTTCAATTTTAACAATTAACTCTTGGTCTCTCGTGGCTCGCCGGCGAGCCAAGACAGCTACATGACATTTGCGTGTGTCACGGGATTATAACCTTATATACTACATAATAAGGTTATTTTTCCGTCACACGCGTAGCTGTTTGACAAGTCATGACGGGTTAATATTGCACAATATTGATGTACAAAATTGTTTTATTGTGATCAAAACAAAACTTTACCAAGTTCCAATACAATTAACAGATTTATCTTTAATAATCACATTTTTAATGCTTATAATCAAAATAAGTTTACTAAGAATCTTGCCACTAAGGCATTTAGCTCTTGGGAAAATAAACAATGGCTCATGGTAGATTTATATACAAAATAGATTAATTACATAGGTAGATAAATTATAACAGCTAAGTCCTCATTTCTAGTATGTCCTTAAACAAATTTATATGTGTAATTAAATAAATACACATCATGCCCTTATCCTTGGACCAGTAGGCAAAAGTGCAACCAATCATTAATTTGATGCCTGTGTTGTCTAATGTGACAGGTGGCGAGCCTATCACCATATCAGGCACAAACTCCTGAGTCCGGGCTGATACTAAGACGAAAACCACATATAACTTTCCCCAACTCATGGTTTCAAATCTGGACCTCAAAGCTGAGTTGTACTTCACATGCAATACAACTATGCCACTGAGACAGATCTTATTAATACTATAATATGTAATTAAAATACTCTTACCTGATTTCTTATAGCAGCAACTGGTGTAAGTCCAAGTTGGTTTTGTCCTTGTTGAAGAAACTGATTAGTGCCAGGTGCCAACATTCCCGCTTGACTCAAATACATTAAATGTTCTGCACTTTTGCCAATGCCATTCATAGCTTGCATTGGAGTGCCAGGATGTTGGTGAATGTCATACAAGCCTTGTTGTCCCAATTGTGGTGCATTCTGTATACCCTGTAGTGGTGGAATCATCATAGCACTATTTTGTATTGTCAAATTGTTGCCCAATGTATGATTTTGCAGAGGAGCTAATTGTGTATGAACCATATTTGTAGTCAAATGAGCCGGATGACTCCCTATGACAGAAGGATTCATAGCCAATGTTCCCACTGATGAGGCAATTGCTTGATTAATATATTGTTGTTGATTTGTTTGAGAATTTTTTAACTGTACAGCAGGCCCCTGTTGATGCATATTGTTCATTGTTATTGGTGAAGGATTTTTCCATTTATCTTGGTTCTGAAAAAGAAAAAGTTTAATTTTAAAAACACTATAAACCTTTAAATTAAACCATATCTGAATGCAAATCAATGTTCAAAACAGAAGAATGGATATAGATTAACATTGTTGATTGAATTGGAGGTTATGTTATTAACAGTAAATAGTATACTGTTGCCTACAACAAACACTGTTGTGGTTGCTAGCTTAAGTGACTTGTACACAAACCTCGGCAATAGTGTCGTCGCCGACGGCCCAACGCTGTTTGGGTGCTAGCGAAGGCAGCTCACCCTCCTGGGATTCTCGCTGGAACACGTAATGTACTGTAGCATCGTCCTGAGCGCGAGCCTGCGACGAGCGCGTGTTTTGCAAACCTGCCTCACCCGCCTCTTCTTCCGCGCCCGTGCCCGGCCACTTCATTGGGCTACCGTGAGGTTCAAGCATTCAGTTTCAATCCACTTCGATTGTTCGCTATGGTAAACACAAAATGTCTCGCAATCTTCCTGTTTACACACGTCCGACAATACACTCGATCCCGCTGAGGCCAAATGTGCAATAAAATCGCTTTACATGATCAAATGCACTATACACGAGCGGTAGTTTTCAGTATTGAAGCCATTTAGCGAGTGTAGCCCTCTTTTTGTCTTTGTAATGACAGTAGCTTAATCAAAGCACGGTGACAGCCGCTAAGGAAAACCAAAATATTGCACGTACTGCAACGGTCGCCTTGACGGATCGAAACAAAGGCGATATGTGAAATCAATGTTTTCGAGGGAACGCAATTTGCAAACTTTTAATTTTAAGATTGCTAAGATTTTGCGGGTGTACTAACTTTAGATTACAACTATTTGTCGGCGTCGAAAACTGAACAGAACAAACACTCAAAAATACACTATTCACACAATTTCTAAACAAAACGAGCACAAATATAATTACTATATGTACACAGAACTATTTACAATGTACAATTTTTACAAAAAACCCGGTTTATGCCATTGGCTGTTGTCGATACTTTCTGATTTAGAAAAGGCGACAAACATTCTTCACTGCCTGTCCGCCATAATCAGTCGGTCGGGCAGATGCGATGCGCGCGCAACGCGCAAAGATATACTATAAACATAAATACATAATGCCATTCACGTTCCTTTTCGTCGAATTTCTTTATTTAAATGTTATAAAAAAATCAAAAATATTTTGATTAATTCTTTATGCACCGACTACTATAATTTATGATATTTTATAAAATAAGTAGAACAAAATAAAATAAAAGCAAAAGCATGGTTAAGCACTAGTATAATTAGTACAATTACAATACATTTAATCCCACTAATTATTATTTTTACTAATATTATATTATACTAATATTATAATGTATAAAATAATTGTTGCTCGCGGATTCATCAGCGTTTCAGATCTTTCTGCTATAAAAGTGCTTAGAAGAATCTGTACCAATTCATAGTGTCATCGACATTGGTATAATATGTTTAGGAGAAGAAATAAACTATCTTTAGGACAAAATATTTTATATTTCATATCCAACAACCATTTTTGATTGGGTAATACACCAGGGATGCTTTTTTTGACCTCGCATCCAAATTTTCGTGTAGGACGTTATCTTCTCAAATCTCTTTTTGTTCTTACAATTTTCAATAAAAACATCTGGCAACTATATAATATAGGCTTCTGTTTACTTAGGAGTGAATACTTACATAATAATTATTATTATCTCAACAATTACTTATATTTTTCATGTCTCACAAGCCCATATTAAAGAGTTCCATGAGCAGTCCATAGAATTACATTTTAACTTTAAATAAGTACGTATAGCTCTTCCTCGTAGCTTTGCTACAAAGAGTTAACCGAGATAACAGTCACACTACATATTTTCCCACGATAGAAAGTAGCCCATGTTCTTCCCAGAGTCTCAAACTATCTCCATACCTAATTTCAGCTAAATCCGTTGATTAGTTTTTGAGTTTATCGCGTTCAGACATGCAGACAGATACGGTATGGAGTTTTATCTTATTAGTAATAATTACTTAAGTACTTATATATTTTTAGAACTTTTTAAGAGAACCAGTTCCGTCATAAATATTTGTTGCGTAACTTTAACCGTTTACTCTGCGCGCGCAACGAAAGTTCCCAAGAGGAATATGCTTTCCCGGGTATTGCATTTTTTTTTATTGATGCTCTGCTCCTAATGGTCAGAGCGTGATGTTATGAAACCTACAGCCTTCCACGATAAATGAGCGTTCCAATAATAAATAATTTTGAGATTATCTCGTTCAAATAAACAAACTCTTCAGATATACTTATATAATAGTAAGTATAGATTCCGGGATAAAATCCAGCTACATAAGTATTTTTCCGGAATAGAAAGTAGCTTACGTCCTTTTAAACTATCTCCATACCAAATGTTATCGAAAGCCGTTGGGTAGTTTATGAGTTTATCGCGTACAGTCAAGCAGACAAATGTGGCTGGGGTCTTTGTTCTATAATATAAAGGGTGTAAAAGACAGCCTACCGAAAACGGATACCAGGTTTTCAGTACATGATTCTGTAAACCCCAGCGTTTGAATTTTTCGTCGGTATTTTCATTAACAGTCCGGCTGCCAGACTTCAATACACTGCGTGTTCATTCGGCGTAGATTGAACAGTCAACAACAAATACTTAAAAAGATTGTTTGACTAGTGTAACCAAAAAGTATAAAATTGCTCCAGGAGAAAAATAGTGGGCAAAAATATTTATCAAACACATTTTTTTGTTTTAAATGTATTGCAAACATTTTATTTACGTCATTAAAATTAAGAATTTTTAATCTGTAACGCTCGGGGACTGAAACTTAGCGATACCGGCAGCCATTGCTAGTGACTTCATCGCGCATAAACATTGCATTGTGCAAAACAATAAATTTATAGTAACGACTGCATGAAACATAGAACAGACGGCATGCACTCATAACTTAAAAGAACCGAGGTTAAAAAAAAATAGCCTCAGTACGCTTATATTTGACACTTATATTAACATTGGTTTTTTGTTGACAACAACATTTGTAATACAATATAAAACTATCAATTTACATTGAAATGACCTTTACAAAAAAATTTAAAATTATCCGGGTTGCATTCGGACACTTTTTAAAAGCCCCCGCCGCGCCGCACGGCTCCCGGACTCCCTTCAAATTAGGACAAATCCGGAATTCCGGACGGATGGCAGCCCTACACTTACGCCACTTTTATACACCATCAGCACCTACAGTCTACACCTCTTACGTAGTATCAAATAGTATCAAAGAGTATATAACACAACGAGATGTAATATTTTCTGAGATTTTTACCGTCAATAAAGTTTGTCAGAGATAAATAAACTAAAATTCATGTCCATATATAGGCAACTTGAATTAATATTCGGTATCGCGCGGATTTCGCGCGCTTTATTTAAATTTTTATTTACTCTCAATCGAGCCAATCACAAATCACAACAAATTGGAATTGGTGTGGAACTCCCGAACGCATGTATCATCTTCTGCTAAAAAGGGTGATTAAATGTATTGCCGCTAAATGTGGGGATATCTAATGTTTTAAATCTATGCCGTTAAATGTTTTGAGTAACTTTATGTATCTTTGGGTGGAATAAGATTATTTTTAAAACCTCAGGTTTTTTTTAAATTCTAAACTATACCTACTGCCGTCCCCCCGACCCCCCGAGGCAATTCTTGTGCGCTCGGTCTTCACACCGAATGCACGCCCATGCACGGGGGAACATTATGCCGCGACTCTAGGCACATAGTGTAATGTGTATAAGTACCTCTTGGTTGCCAAATACTTACACATTGATGATTGAGGCCTATAAGGGTTCGCGAACGTCTCCCCTCCCTCTCTCTTCCAACCATCTTAACAAAGCTCCTCCTCCTTTCTCTTCTCTTCCTTCCCTCTATCCCCTCCCTCTCTCTTCCAACCATCTTAACAAAGCTCCTCCTTTCTCTTCTCTTCCTTCCCCCTATCCCCTCCCTTCTTCCGCCCGAGTCCCGTGAGCGAATAGCTGCGGGTTGCCAGCGTACCGTCCGCTGGCACTCTCAGTGATAGCGCTAGGGCCTACCAAATCTTCATTGAGACTGCCGTAGTTGCTAAGCCGAGGGATCGCTTTTGTACACCGTTAGGGTACCCCCGGTGAGAACAACGGCAGTTCCCAAAAAATTATACTGCCATGCTAAGCGCAAAAGCGGTATGTCAGGGAAACTTTATTTCGAAATAGTCGAAGTTTTGTAAATAAGTACAGTTTTGGATATAAAACCGAAATAGAGACACTCTTGTAAGGTTTTTTTTGTTAACAAGTAAGTACTAAACAAGATACCGTTATTTAGGTAAGCTCATTGGATGGGTATTCGACATAAAAATCAAGATTTTGTTTTTGTTTTTTGAGATACCGCTTTTGAGCTTAGCACAAAAGTGTAAACACTACCTGCGACCCCATCTTGTTCCCTACGTTCCACTAGTTCACATAAGTGATTCCGTCAAGTAAATAATGTTTACGGTGCTAACAAACAGAATATCGGTACTTATTTCGTCGTATCCTGGCAGATCCGGATTAACCCCATGCAAGAATTTGCCTAATTTTAATTGAGTATTTAGTGTTTTTAATTAATTTTGTAGCTATATACTATCATAAAGGAAATAAATCTTGTGACTTGTTTATTCAAATTTGTCGAATCACGTATATTCCCTGAGATCCGATCTTTACACATACAATTATTTGTCGTTAAAGAACGGATAAAAATCGTTCGATCTAGCATTTGTAAAATATTGCAAGTTTTTATCAAAATTTATACACGAAAACGTCTGAACTCAGTAATTGTGTATTTTTTTAAGCTCAGGTGAATGGTCGATTTTGTTTATTTATTATTTATTTACACGTGTATGTACTATTTCTTCGAATATTTTAAAAAATATCTACAGTGTCACTTATGTGGGGTATGATCGTATGCCTAGAACTATTAAAAAAACAAAGTTCGCTTCTAAAAATATCTTACGAAATTTATTAAACTTTTTGAATGTTTATAAATTACTATCTAGATCAGAATATGCTCTTTTTATGGATTTTAGAATCCCTTTAGCATAGACGGTTTTAGATAGTAGTCCGAACTATACCTATGAAAGTCCTATCTTTCTCACGCATTTCTAAAAGTATGGTACTTTCTTAAAGCCTTATAAAACATTAACTTTAGAAATTGAAAAAATATATACCATTTAGTATATTTAATAACATTAGCCAAGTTAATGATTCATTATGATAACTTCTATAGAAATCTTGTAAAAAAAATATTCGAGAACACTGTTTAACACGTTGAAAAAGCGTCCGATTTAACCCCATCGCACCTTAGCACTTACAGAATAAACTTACTGAATTGGTTTTTAAATCATTAGCCCTACACTGGCCCTATAATGCCCTAAGCTTCCTCCCAAGTGCGCTATGTTGAGTAAATATATTCATTTTATATTTTTGCACAATACATTACAATACAACACAATATATTACTCTAGCTTCTTATATTTACATGTTAAAATATTTTTCATTTGTGTAGTGCCCATTAGTGTCCCCTGCCCTTCATATACAATGACATTTTACAAATAGACGCGTCATACCCTAACAAAATTGCACATAAAAACAGCGGAGTATTTACTATAGTCACAGCCCTAGCGGCTCGCATCGATACGGCTCGAGCGAGCCCGAGTGGTTCCGAATGGGCCCGAGCGTCGGCCGCCCCGTCGCCATGACAGTCGAATGAAATGCATTTATTAGTTTAAAAAATAAGTTAAATAGTGTATACTTATTACTAACGTATGAAATGAAACGTTTTTTCATTCACAGTTGGAGTATAATTTGTACATCGTCTAAAAACATAGGAAGGCATTTTATTTATAAAAATACAAGAAGTTAGTAAGCCGACTAGCCGCGACAGTGGTTGGAGGTTGACTAAGTGAATGTCGGGCAGTTACCTTACTTTCGTCTTGCCAGTATTGAGCTCGGACAACGTATCTATGTAATAAAAACATCTTAGTTCATATATATAAAATAAAATACAAATGCTAAATATTGCGCCTCCCCACGTTTTTGAAATATGTTTAAAAATACTATATACTTACTTACAGTAGTTAATTTAAGTAAGTATATAATTTATTATAATAGTTTTCTAACTGAATGATGAATGAATTAGCAACAAACTAATCTACATGCTCACTAGTGAGTGGTAAGATCAAGTCTATATTCAGGAACAACTTCACAAGAACTTTTAATTAAGTAAGTATAAAGTGCAGCATTGTACTGCACTGCACTTGTTTCTTTGAGACATTAGATCATGTCTCATATTGCCTAGTATTTACTGGTAAATACATAGTATTACATCTCTATCCCATAGGGGTAAGCAGAGACTATGGATTGCCACTTTGCACGATGCTGGCATACTTTTCTCGCTTCTTCTACCTTTATCAATATTTTCATGAATTTCAGCCGGTTCAGGATACTTTTGCCTTGCCTTTACTAATAATATCAGCCCAGTATTATATACTTGCCCACTGCTGAGCACGAGCCTCCTCTACTACTGAGAGGGATTAGGCCTTAGTCCACCACGCTGGCCTAGTGCGGATTGGTAGACTTCACACACCCTCGAAATTCCTATAAAGAACTTCTCAGATGTTCAGGTTTCCTCACGATGTTTTCCTTCACCTTTAAAGCGAACGATAAATTCACAAAGAATACACACATGATTTTAGAAAAGTCAGAGGTGTGTGCCCTTGGGATTTGAACCTGCGGACATGCGTCTTGGCAGTCCGTTCCACACCCAACTAGGCTATCGCCGCTTGCCTTTACTAAGAATATCAGATATCTGACAGTCAAAGGTTCGGTGCGGTCGACTCTTAATGGATGTTCCATCCACATTCGCCTTGTATATCCTCTTTGTCAATCTCCTATCATCCATACTCGCCAAATGACCAAACCGCCTTAGTTCACTTTTTAATAACTGTATTGGACCTATAATGTTCTATAAATCAACACATAACAGTATCTGTACAATGTTGCTTGAACATTAATGTATTTGGGTTTTCTTACCTTTAGATTTTCATTACTAAGTTGTCCCTTGATAATTTAACACAAGTAGGTACACTTAGCCAAGTGGCTGAAAAATTTAAAAATTCGAATGACCTTTAGTTTGGTCTCCTTTTATTTTTTTTTCTGTGAACATACCCAGAGTTTATATTTTAGATGAAAATATTTCGATTAACATTTGATGTGCAGCTCAGGTGATTTGTTCATAATAGTGTACTTGGGAGTACCAAGATGAAGATCTGCATGTTTAAAATCCAAGGCACACATCTCTAACTTTACAAAGTTATGTGTGTTTTGTTTATCAATTGCTTTATCACTTGAGTAAAACATTGTGAGAAAACTCCACACCTACCAAAAAATTTTCATTCAAATTTCAAAGGTATGTAAACTGGAAACTTGCATTAGGCCAGCATGGTTGACTGGATTCTAAACTCTTGCAGTAGATAAGGCCTGTGCCCAGCCGTGGGACAGTATACAAACAGATCTGGTATTATTATTATTATCAGTTCTTTTGAAATTATGAATCTATTCAACTACTTTTTTGGCTGACTACATATAATAGTGTGGCATACCATATCCAAGTGTGATAGGTCTGAAAAGGGGCTACTGCCTGGAGCACACAAAGCCCAAAGGCACGCCTATGCTTGATAAAAAATATCCCAGCTTATGATATATACACTATGAGTCCATCTCCACAAAGTTGCTCCCTCTCCATTTTATAATTTTCACATCTTTTGTTATGTCCTAGATTTTCTGCCACAAATAATATACTTCTGGATATATTTTAAAAACAAGTTTAATTATATAAAATTACGTCAAAAACATAGCTTATTTATATGGGTTTAATTTTAAAATGAAGACCAATCAAGGAGAACACCAAGCACTTGAGATCCTGAACTAAATAATAGAAGCCACGCAGACCCTCTGGATCACGGGACTGGTTTACATCTACTAATGACCCAGTTTTAGATGTTGTAAATGAAATGTGTTCTTCCCCAATAACTATTTCCAATTCCTGTAAAAAACAAAGAATATTACAATATTATATATGTGACATTATAGATAAAGACAAAGTTTTCCTATCTACAATATAATATACAAAGAATAATCATTAAGATACTTTATTTTACATGCAAACCTAAAGTTGTAAATGCATTAGCCATATTAATTTATTGTAACTTGAAAAATCGTGGCAAACTTAGACCGGAAAACGTTCCTTTTTATTTACATATATATATTTATTTAATTTAGGCACTAAAATTAACCTGAAACATCGAAAATAAATATCCTATTCATACCTGTCTGCCAACCCTGTCGGGTTGTGGCCACAAGCGGTCGTCTTCATGCATGATTTCAGAATCTATTATAATTCTTTTCAATTCTTCCATTACACAAGGGTGGACGTATGCTTCCTTACGAATCATCGTGTCGTTTTTATAGTTAGAATTGTTTGCGTATCGAAGCTTACCGTCGGGCCGAAACTCAAATTCAAGAAATTCATGCCCAAACTTGCCTTTATGTCCAACATAGTAGCGAATATAAAAATCTGTAGACATTTTGTTTAGATAAACCTATCTAGTCGCTGAAACTACAAAACGTCGTCCAAAGAGAATTACAATATATTTGGACGCCGTCCCGATTTCTACAGACGCACACAGTTCACGGACAGTGACAGTGGCGAATCAATGTTTCCACTTACAATTTTGGTTTTACTCTAGATTTTCTTCTAGTGTTGCCAACTCTTTTATATAGAACCCGCCATAAATTACGCCATATACCTATATGTTTTAAATGTATATTTAGCGTTTATTGTTTGACAACTCAAAACTATAATAGTATACTTATAGCAAAAACTTTACTTATTTACTAAGAGACAATAATTTTAATCAAATTAGTAATGTAACAAATTAGCATAAGGTCAAGAATATAAGTATATAGCTAGCGAAATGCAATGATTGTGAACGTCCGTCTGATCCTAAGCAAAATGCAAGCAAAAGTGTAAGTTGTCATTGTTCTGAGTCCGCGACGCAGTGACTTGGTACGCTTATCTGCACCGCGGCATCCTATCAACAGTGGACTTGCTATAATACATTATGTATAGGAGGCGGATTTTTAGTGTGCGACTCAAACCGTCCCCCATTGGCAAGTGGACATGGTTCATAGAGTGGATGCTAAGATGATAGCCTACTTATGACCAACGTATTGTTACACCTAGTCTTCTTAAACGACCTTATTTTAAAAGTAACTTTGCTATATATTTATTTTTTCAAATTTTGTGTTCTCAAAAATAAAAATGAGTACATATTCATTTGTTTTTAGTGTCGTAAAATTTTTGCAGCAATACTATTTTATATAAGTGAATGTGGCTAAAATATAAGTGAAACTTCTGGATAAGCATTATAATAATATGTTTTACTTTTATTTTTAGGCTGCAAGTGTGCTTACAGTGAAAATATATATTTTCATTTGAAAAGGTCGCCTTTTTAGCGCAATCATTTCCTTTACGTCTTAAAAGATTAATTAATGTCTTCGAAAAGTCATATTTTGGTAACATTATACTATAAGAACTTTCGGAGAAAATATAATTTATTTAATGCTTGTAATTTATTATACGATATTTGCAAAAAACCTATCTGAAAGGCGTACCTACAGTAACGCATAGACCAGTGACCATAGACTACAGAGTTGTAGAGGTGTAGTTGACCCGTGTGTCAAACCTTTTCTTTCCGACCCAGCCAAGATGGGTGAGTAGTTTTCCTTTCTTGCGATCATTTCGAATAAATCCGAAAATATCTATTAAATGGTAGTAAAACGCGTGTATTAAATATTTTTAGCAATTTGTGATTGCTTCAGAAATAATGTTTTTGCATATATTTTGTTATATTTTCTAGCGGGCGTTAGTTTGTTTTTGAATAGTGCAAATTTTATGTCTGTTGTGTTGTGATAAGTTTTGTGCTGTTCTATTCAGGTATAAGCCGTGATCACTGGCATAAGCGAAGGGCTACTGGAGGCAAGCGTGCGCCCATTCGCAAGAAGAGGAAGTATGAGTTAGGTCGCCCAGCTGCCAATACCAAGGTAGGTTACAACGAGACATAACCTATCACATATATTATGTACTTTAATGAACTTTTAAAAATGATTGACGCACGTGCTGTATACGTTTTATGGTAGTAATAGTGCTTAACAATTTATTGTTTGTGTTTTAGCTTGGTCCTCAGCGCATCCACTTGGTGCGGTCTCGTGGTGGCAACACTAAGTACCGTGCCCTGCGTCTTGACACTGGAAATTTCTCGTGGGGTTCAGAATGTAAGTATTGTATTGCTCTAATCTATTATCGTTATTGCCTCCACGTATTTTAAGACTTAATTAGTACTTGCTAAGCTTTTGTAGTTTGTGTGGTTATTTCTGACTATAATATTTGGATTCCTTGATTATAATTTGTGTTTATGATATTCTGCAATCATTTTGTTATTATCCTATCCTTGATTGAGTCAGAATCTATGGACTGTTGACTTTAGGGTCCTGGGTTTGATTCCATGGTTAAACAATTAATTATGCAGGTTTTTCGGAGGGTATTCACATTTGACATCTATAAACTATTTGGTCAGAGCTCAATAACTAATATCTATGACTAGTTTTATATCATGGTTTGAGCTAGTACTAATTATTACAATTGTTTTAAATGTTCCAGGCTCCACTCGCAAAACCCGTATCATTGATGTTGTGTACAATGCATCCAACAATGAATTGGTTCGTACTAAAACACTGGTGAAGAATGCCATTGTGGTTGTGGATGCCACACCTTTCAGGCAATGGTATGAGTCTCATTACCTGCTACCCCTTGGAAGGAAGAAGGGAGCCAAGCTGGTAAGTTAGAATTTATTTATTTACATTATAAGTTTTTTAAAAGTAGGTGGTGGTTACCATAATATGTATGCCATAATTATTTGTCATATATCAATAAGTATCTTGGTCACATATTTTTAATTGCTGTCTGGTGAAATTAAAATTATTATGTTACTACATTATAAGGCATATTTGAATAATAGAAATTTGTAATTCCACTTGCATTTGCTATTTTATGCAGAGTCCATTTAGATACTATTAAATGAAATCTCATACTCATTTTGACCAGTATGTGATAGAAATGAACTATTGATAGTGAATATTATTGCAAAAGTCTCTTTAGAATAATCTTTTGAGTTCATGCTGTGGTTCAGCATAATTATGGCTTGTTCACAAATTATTTTGGACTGGTGATTGTGTGTAAGTGATTTTGCTCTACTAAGTAATTCTCTTAGGCTGAATTCACAAATGTGTTTAGTTAGCTAAGCAAAGAGCATAGCTTTAAAAATAAGTTTGTTTCTCAGTGCCTGTGGTGTAAGTCTTCACAGGGCATGGGCATAGGTGCATTGTGACCGGTTTTTATTGCAATACAACAAACATGAGTTAACTAAAACCGGCACATTCACAGTACTCAGATGATAATTTATCAGTGTGTTAAAAAAAATCTTAAATTTCATATATTTGCCTGCAAATATATGAAATTTCCTTTCCCTGGAAAGGTTCATGGATGTAAACACATGTTATATATTTTTGAGTTTCATGCATTGCATTTTCATAACTTATCATGTTTATTCATTGACATTACATACAGACTTCATGTCAATCCATTGTATGCGCCAGCTTTAATGAACTAATTTATATGTTGACTGTCAGATTAACAAAGCTGAACTATGCCAAAGAAAACTATGAAATTCCTGATACCATGCATTTTGGCCCACTATGAGCCCTCAGTTTTGTTTGTAAATGGGGGTGTTGAGAGTATTAGTAAAAACAGCAACATTAGGGTATGTAAAATCTAAATCACTTTTTCACACACTGAGTCACACTTTTTGTTTTATAGTTAGGTAGATGTGCAACTAGTGCATCTACTTTTCCCTACATGTAATCCGTCCCATGATGTAATAGAGGACGTAAGTATCTCCATATCAGGCATTAATTCCAAGCTCCAGATTGATGCTGAAAAGATACACCCAATATTTTTTCATTTGTTTCGAAAAAAAAACAATTATAATTGAGAGTAACTTATTGCAATGTTACTTTTAAGAAGACTACATATGTAAGACCATTTTGTCAATGGTTATAAAATGACTCCATTTAACTGTTTGTAATATTTATCCGGCTATTGTAAAACTTAAGCTCTGCAGGATTAGGTCTTAGAAAATGTGACCTATCCAAAATCGACATCCATACATAACTAGTATATCCTATTAAGCAGATATTATTTTTGTTTATTTCATATTGTATATACATATGTTTGTTTCTTTCTTTCCTTACATCATTTAATGTTATATGGATTTCAGTAAAGTCTGACATTCAGACATAATAAGTGATGCACAAGGCAATTTTTTATTTGAGTTGTGACACTAATATTGCGTATTCTATTTGTGTTTAATAGGATACAATACAACTATTATTGTGTTGAGAAAACATTATAGAATGGATAATTGAACTTATTGTTGCCATTAGTTATTTGACCTTGGCATATAACAAAAAGAGGATTGTCCCTATTCTGTTAAATAATTTTATTATCAAATTTGAATATAAACTCGCAATATTTTTTGTAACATTTCAATAATCATGATACTAGAACTGATGATAATACTGTTTCATTTACGATGATGTTATTTGCGTGTCATATGAATGTGATTAGACACAAAAAATGATTTTTTTTGGCAAAATCTGAGTGAATATATATATTTTTTTTTTTTTTTCGTTTCATTTAGCTTTCATTATTTGTATCTCTTTGTTCTGTAGACTGAGGCAGAAGAAGCAATCATAAACAAGAAACGGAGCCAAAAGACAGCGAAGAAGTATTTGGCTAGGCAGCGCCTTTCCAAAGTTGAAGGTGGTCTTGAGGAGCAATTCCACACTGGAAGATTGTTAGGTGAGTGGAAATTAATTTGTATTAACAATATGTATGTTAATAATATCCAATGATGAAATTGAGAAGTTTTGAAGCTGCATTATGGACTGGTACCGTTTTGGGAACAGTCTAGCAGCTGTATGATCTACTTGTCATAGTTACTCTGAGTTTTATGTCTGTTTTGTATTACATATGGGTCCCATTTTATATTGACACTAATGATAAGAAATATTTTCAGCTTGTGTTGCGAGCAGACCCGGTCAGTGCGGCCGAGCTGATGGTTACATCTTGGAAGGAAAAGAGCTTGAGTTCTACCTAAGAAAGATCAAATCCAAGAGGGCAAAGTAATGTGTAATGTATAAATAAACATAAAAACATATACATTTTTTATTTACTTAAACCTGTTTAAAAACCCTAGTCATTAGTGCAACTGAAGAGTAAATTTGTCAATGGCAATCTTTGCCATTGACAAATTTACTTTATAGATCTATAACTTCTCGGGATCTACCGATTCCAATTGAAAAATTATTTTAGTGACAGATAGCCCATTTATCGAGGATGGCTATAGGCTATATATCATCACGCTATGTCTAATGGGATCGGAGCAGTAATAAAAAATGTTTCAGAAATGTGGAAAATTTATTCGTTTTGACAGTTTCCCTTGCGTGCGCTGCGTAAGCGGTTAAAGTTGAGCAACAATTATGTATGTAGGAAATATTAAAAAAAAATACGTAAATTATATAAAAATAATTCTAACAAAAAATTAAACTGCCTTTAAAAACCACTCAAAACCAAAAAATAATTTCACATATTGGATACCAATTTTGGAGTCGGTGCCTAATTAAAATTGCTAGTTAAGCTATATTTGTTGCATAGTTCATCTATGAGCTAAATTTCTTTCAAATCAATTAAAAGGAGTAGGTTTGCATTTACTACTAACAAACATACACAGTGAAAGGTGTAATACCAAGCACATGTATGGTGTTTCATAATTTTATTTCCTCTTTTCGGGGCAGGGAGTGTAATACACTCACATTTGACCAGCTATATGTAACAGGGGAAGAATTTGGGTAGTGTACAGTTCACAAATTTAAATATATCCTTAATAGCTTCCATTTGCTGTGCTGCGGCGGTGTGTTCATCACCGGTGACGATCTGACTTGCTGACTTTTTACGCTAGCAGCACATTGTTTTCGTATATTCGTAAATGTATTTATCTAGCAATTAGGCACTGACTCCAAAATTGGTATCCAATATATACCTGTTATGTGAAATTATTTTTTGGTTTTGAGTGGTTTTTGAAGGCGGTTTAATTTTTTGTTAAAATTATTTTTATTTTTTGCTTTTTTGTGTTAGTAGAAAATAGACCGTCTCGATGACGTAGTTGTGTTTCGCTCACGATACGACTATCGCGCAAAGGAGTTACACCTCTCAGTACCACCGAAAAGAGGAAAAGACGTGATGCTATATATATGTATGTAAGAAGTAGTTTCAAGCAAACAACGCAAAAACACAACTGATATATTTGGCTCACAGTAGAACTATCGCACTGAAGTGTAACACCTCTGCTTACCCCTGAAAAGGGGAAAAGGTATGATGCTATATATGTATGTATGTATGTAAGAAGTAGAGTCAACTAAACCCAACGCAAAAACACAACTAATGTGTTTCGCTCGCAGTACGACTATCGCGCTGAAATGTTACGCCTCTGCCTACCCCTGACACGTGAAAAAGATGTTATGCTATATGTATTAGTATGTGAGAAGTACACTCGGCCAACCTCAATGCAAAAACATAACTAAAAACTTCATAGGAAAGCTAAATTCGCGATTTCGTTTCCTTGGACGACATAATTATTCTAGTTTTTTTAGTTTTATAACCAAACTACTGAAGCGATGTTGAAAATTTTTTTATGGGATCAATCTGGAGGAATATTCTTTCGAATAAAAAAAGAATTTTCCAAATCGGTTCATAAATGCGCGAGTTCTGAGGTAACAAACATACAAAAAAAAAATCACGGCGAATTCATAACCTCCTCCTTTTTTTGAAGTCGGTTAAAAACAAAGACCACAGCCACACCTGTCTGAACGCGTTTAGCTCAAAAACTACCCAACTGATTTAGGTAAAATTTGGTATGGAAATATTTTGAGACCCTGGGAAGAATATACGCACCCGGGTAAATATATAGCGTGACTTTTATAACTGAAAACTTTAGCCCGACAAACCTAACCATCACGCGGGCGAAGCCGTGGGCAAAAGCTGGTTCAAATAATAGTGAATAATCATTTTTTCCTTATTGCACTCTAGTTGTCTGCGGCTTCGCCTGCTTGAAAGACCGTTCTCTGTATTAAAGTCTCACTACGTATGTATCTCTGAATTGATAGTTTAAATTATAGCGTTATCTCTACGACGTCCTTGTCTGCAGGTAAAATTTTAAGTATGGAGAAAATAGTTTGCATAGCCTGTTTATGGAAGCTTTTCGTACGCATGTGGAATGAAGAACGGGTCCCTAAGTGTTTTAAGATATCACGTATTTATAATATGTTCATTATATAAGAACAAAGATGACCGTTCTGACTGAAATTCTTACGGGAGCATATTAGTACCTCTCAGTACCCGGCAAAGTATTCGCAAGAATACTTTACTGAATTGTCTCAGGCGCATCTCTGAGAGCATATTACCTGAAACCCAGTTTGAGTTTCGGCCCGGAAGAGGGATATGTGATGCCATCTTCTCAGTGTGTCAACTTTTAGAGAAGAGCAGAGAACAATATCGGCCAAATGCCAATGTATTTGGCTTTGTAGACCTTGAAAAGGCCTTAAATAGCGTTCCTCGTGAAGCATGGTGGATTGTTATGACCAAGTTGGGTTGTCCGGATAAGTTTGTGAGACTATTGCGGCTACTACATGATGACATGACTTGCTGTGTGACAGCTAATAATCAGTCGGAGTTTTTCTTTGTCACCTGCGGTGTACAATAGGACTGCGTTTTGGCGCCTATCCTGTTTTCACTATACTTCGCCGTTGTGGTTCGTGAAGCCCTTTGGTAGCTGTCCGAAGGAATCCGCATCAGCTTCCATATGGAAGGTGCACCAGTCTCTGTTGCCACTATAGCAAAGATTATGTATGCTGATGATTTGAGTTTTGGCCATGGGTCTTCAGACTTATGTATAGGCTGGATAGGACATGCACTAGATTCGGTCTTAAAATAAGCTGGAATCAATTATAGCATTTGTAATATAATTTTTTAATATACATACATATTTGAACTAAACGCCAGCGCCATCTATAGAAAAAGTAAATTGGATTATTTCCCACGGGAACAAAATTATCAGGATCAAAAGTCATGCGTGTGTTAAATTTCATCCAAATCTGTTCTTTCTGAGTTTACTCCTGAGAACAATGTGCTTGTCATTGTTCTGAGGTTCTCTCCTAACAAACATGGAAAATTTCACAATCACATATTAGTAAAAAAGATAAGATTTATTCTAATAGGTAAGGCGCATTGGGGTAAGATCGTAGGAGGTGTAACATCGTTTAAATCAAATAACTTGCAATTGTGTTATTATTTTTGTTTTTAGACAACACTACCTGCGACCTCATCTTGTTCCCTACGTTCCACTAGTTCACATGAATGATTCCATCAAGTAAATAATGTTTACGGTGCTAACGAACAAAATATCGGTATTTCGTCGTTCCCTGGCAGGTTCGGATTAACCCCATGCAAGAATTTGTCTAATTTTAATTTAGTATTTACTGTTTTCAATTAATTTTGTAGTTATATAGTATCATAAAGGAAATAAATCTTGTGACTATTTTATTCAAATTTGTCGAAACACCTATATTCCCTGAGATCCGATCTTTACGCATACAATTATTTGTCGTTAAAGAACGGATAAAAATCGTTCGATATGGCACTTGTAAAATATTGCAAGTTTGTGTCAAAATTTATACACGAAAACGTTTGAATACAGTAATTATGTATTTTTTTTAGCTCAGGTGAATGATCAATTTTGTTTATTTGTTATTTACTTACACGTGTATGTACTATTTCTTCGAATATTTTTAAAAATATCTACAGTGTCAATCATGAGGGGTAAGATCGTATGTCTAGAACTATTAAAAAAGCGAAGTTCGCTTCTAAAAATATCTTATGAAATTTATTAAATTTTTTGAATGTTTATATATGACTATCTAGATCAGAATATACTCTTTTTATGGATTTTAGAATCTCCTTAATATAGACGGTTTTAGAGAGTAGTCCGAACTATACTTGTGAAGGTCCTATCTTTCTCACACATTTCTCAAAGTATGGTACTTTTTCAAATCTTTATAAAAAATTTACTGTTATATTTAAGAAATTTAAAAAATATATACCATTTAGTATATTTAATAACATATAGCTAAGTTAATAATTTATTATGATAACTTCTATACAATTCTTGTAAAAAAATATTTCAAGGACACTGTTTAACACGTTGAAAAAGCGTCCGGTTTAACCCCAACGCACCTTACGAATTAATGGAAAATTGGGTAGTCAGCCAGTCCTTAAGATAAGGTACCTATTTGACTCATTTTTGTTCTTAGGGTTTTAAAATGTTTGTTATTAAAAGCTCGTGACATCGGGAATTTAGTACTTACATATAAAAATAGCTAATCCCACTACGCACCCATTCCTGCACATTACAACTTTTGATTTATTGCCTCATATCTTAACCATTTTGAGTTTTCACGGGGGATTCTTTTCGGACTATTTGCTATTACATAAAAAAGAATGAAGTAATTCTGACAGGAAAATACAATATAAGCATCCAACTGTGAGTTATAGGTAACACGTCGATTAATGTGTTACATGTGATGTGTGGCACATACTTATAGATAAAAGTTTGTATAGTCTGTTAGAAATACGACTAAAAAAAATAAAACGAGAAACTTTTTATTATTGCCTTGTATTATAATATCCTTGTATTTAATGGGTCCACCATTTTGCCGGCCATGAGAGACACGTGAATGCTTGCATCCATCACGAAGTATAGGAATGGATAAGTCGCAAAAAATGTAATCGGCTCGCGGTTGGTTACGTACCCTGTAAAAAATTATGTGTTATAATAAATATGTTATATGAGAGTAATTTTTGTGTAGGTCTGATAATCTAAGTCGTTTTAGAAATGATAGTAGACCAAGGGAACTATGGATTCATTTTTATATGTATAGATAGGAACTAATAAAATAAAATTGAAGTATGTAAAAAATATGAAACATTTAAATGAAATAATCATAGGTGATCTATAAGAATTGCTTTAGTATCTAATCAACTATATGGGAAGTTTCAATTTCTTAGATGAAACTTGTGCTGCGTTCTAAATTGAAAAAGTTATTTTTGAAAATGGCTTCTTAAAAACATTCCATATCGAAGGTTTCATCTAACCGTTGACTCTTGTCTTTAGAGGCCAAGTAAGTATCCTGCGGCCTAAAATGCTCTTTCTGCCCTTATGCTCGTAGGAACTACTGCTGATGGGTAGTTATGTCCAAATTGCAAGAGTTCGTTTTTAAGCTCACAAGGCTTCATACAAATTAATTTCTTTTGTAATGAGCATCTACAATGAATTCGTTGCAGAAATTGTTGAGCGACTGGGCCGTTTTAATGCTGTCGGCTATGTTAAACGCGTTATGATACACACAATATGCTGCCCCGCTCAATCTCGCGAGATTTCGTATAAAAACTATACGAGACTCAGTCTCGTAGAATATGGACGAGAAAGAGATTGCATTTCCTACTTGTGAGTGAGCACTGAGCAGCACCACGCAATTCTGGGGTGCGCGCAATATACCTCTGTTTACGTCTATGACTGTCATCGTAACTTTCTGGGTTAATGATTTTAATTTTTTATATCATTACCTACCGATTTAGAAAACAATATAGTGATATTGGATTGTGAATGCACTAATTGTAAATATTGAATTTATGATAATATTACTTGCCATGTTACTATCTAAGTTTAGACTAGAAGGTTCTTATAGCAATATATTATGCAATTAATATTATTATGTTGTATCTTTCCTGCGGGAAATCACGGCATAAAGGCCGGTCCTTTTGGAAGGCTTGCGTAGAGACATGGATCCAACACGTAGAGGCCCTTTTAAGATGCATTGATCTAGTTGGGGTTTACACACCTTGCGAGTACTCTCTCTGTCTCTACTTATGGAGGAAATACAGCCAAAGACAGCGCTTGCAAGGTGCAGGGACACATTATTATTATTAATAGTTTTATAAGCGTAAATGAGCCTAGCAGCAAGTACCGTAAGCTTAAAAATTTGCAGAAGTTATTTTCCGTGATTATTTAGTAGGCGTAGTCGACTTCTGCAAGATTTTGCACTAATCTACCCTAGATTATTGTCATGTTAGGTACTGATCCCGAACACCTCCACCCACAAAAGTCCTAAAATGGCTTTGGTCATAACTATATATAAAGTATTATTATGTGATTGTTTATTCTTCAAAATAATATAAAATAAAGCAGTCTAGCTCATACTCTAATCATGTAATTTGGATTATTTTGGGAAATTTACCACCGTGCCTTGATAAAATCTTGATTTTATTGTGTATGGCCGTGTGGTATTAGTAGGTATGGCATAATATGTCCTTGCAATGTGAATGCGTCCGACGTTTATCAAAACTATAATGGAAACGAAATCATCCAACTATATTGACAGGAAACAATCATAAAGCAATTTATTCAGTTAAAGTCATTTACGTAATTGAAACTAGGGAGTACCTATCTACTAGCGAATAATAATGTTCCGATTGGGTATTCGGGTCACGTTGATATTAATGCAGCAAATGAGTTGTTTGTTTTATTCGCAACTAAACGTAAGTCGAAAGCGAGGTCTGCAATATTTGTTACAAACTGGCGTTAGCGCTCTTAGATTTAAAAAAACTGACTGTGTCATTGGCATCAATGAACGCTAATGCGCGTGTCGCCGCGTTACGCCACCGAGGCGTCAACTAAGTCGAGACAATGGACGAGCCATGCGCAGGCCTGCGCGGTCTACTCTCCGTACTTGACACCTCCGCTGGCTGTCCACTCTTATGGAAGGCATCTGAATTTTCTTGCTTTTAAGTCTGAACACTGGGACTTGAAAGTTTCTACATTCTTAATTACATAGTTAGCACTATAGATATGTCACACATTTTTTTGTCTTTAATTAACTTTTGCCAACTCCATGGTTTTTAGTCTGATAATGTGTATCCTTTATGGTTGTCAGTTCAATTAATTATGGTAAATCAATTTTGTAAATTTTCGGAGCGCATCTATTTTGATTAAGGAATATCCGCCAGCGCGCCGACCGAATGGCACTGAATCGTGACCGTGATGAATGACACGTCGCGTTGCCGTCAAGCCAGCTACACACATTCAGACAATACAAACATGTAGGTAGTGCAATTATGTAGTTTACGCTGGAACCGCAAGGCTCAAGGAACACGCTCTGACGCCTTGAAATACCATTGTTTAAAAGTGTCGGAATACTTACTATTCCTTTTATATTCATCAGGTCGGTACTTGCGAATGGCGACGGAAACAGCCTGCTCGATGCTACGCACATACACACCAGCCTGGTTGGTCATTTGTGTAAAGTCGTGTTGTCGTGGCTCAAACACGTTTCGGATCCCCAACTGCATAATTGCATATAATAATTATTAAAAAATTATAATTATAAAGATGGTTTCTATGCGGGGAGTTGGGATTTACGGCAGGGCAAAATATTACGGTAATAACTGATTATGTATGTAGGTAGGCATCTTTGTGTAATAAATAAATCTCCATTCCCCAGAACAATAGTGGGAATTCATATAATTACCTACTTTATAAAATAATTGCTAAATATTATAACAAACTGAATGTTGTGCAAATAGTAAGATAGTGCATATGGTTCCATGGTGACAATAATATTATAATTTGCTATATGAAGAGTATTTAAATCTGTGAGTACTTTTGCCCGCCAACAAAATTATCTGCAAAGTGTAGGTTAGTGGGTACCTACACTAAGAACCTATACTAAATGTCACCAGGTTTTAATATAATATGTACTAAGCAATATGATGCATATGATTTAAATATCACACTCAATACGTCACTTACTTTTTGCAAATCTGTTGTCAGTGTCACGTGACCTTTCACAATAAAACTTGGAACGGACCCCCGGACGCGCCGTGGACGTAATGCCGCGTATATATCTGATAGATCTGATTCACGCGCCATGCGAGAGAGCAGGCGGTCCAATTCCGCTGGACCTCTTCTGGCAGGTAGCACCACCAGGAGGTAGTAACGCTCGCTATCTAGTGGCAAGCGAAGGGCTGAAGCCTCTAAATGAGGAAGATATGCATGTTCTAAGATGGTATCGTAATGCATGTATGACACCTGAAAATAATTGCAACTTATATACAAAAGTTGAGTAAGAAAACAATCCTTAACAGCAGTGATTTTGATACTAACTTGTACGCTTTTTAATCCATTCGCCAAAAACATTTTATCATCAAAATTATGCGTAGGTAAATCAGCTGGGATATCAAACGATCGATATGACATATAATCGTGAACGTATGGGGGGTTGGTAAATAAAAAATCTACAATGGATTTTTTACGACGTTCGAGTGTCTCTAGAGTCGTATCACTCGCCGTAGTGCTAGAAGAATCTACAATTTCCGTCGTTTCGCCAAGAGAAGTAGCAGTTTGCTCAGTCTCTAAAGTCATCATGTTTGTTATTTGTGTAGTTTCGGTGTTAGAGAAAGTCGTACTGAAGGCAGATGTGCTTGTAGAAGTTTCGCTAATAGATGATGTTACTATCATGTTGGATGTTAAATCTCTAGTTGTGCCATTGTCTATCTCATTACTGGTGATAGTTTCTTCAGTAGTTGACGTTTCTGATGAATTTTCCTTTAATGTATCCGTGGTCGTTTGAACATTTGGAGTTGTTGTTATTAGTGTGTTTTCTATAGTAGAGAGGACGTTTTGATTTTCAGTAGACACGGGTACTGTTGTCATCTCGGATGTTGTTTCTAGGGGGGCTGGCTCTCTACTGCTTGTTGATATTGTGGTAATAATAGATGTAGTTAATAGAGCATCTTCTATATTTGAAGCAGAAGATGGATTTGCCGTAGTCGAGGAACCGGGAGTTATAGTCTCGACATTAGGATTTATCGTGCTTTCTGTGTTTGGAAGAGATGGTGTCGTTTCCTCGCGAGGTTTATTTTCCTTTGTTATAGATGCTGTTGTTAAGGTTGAAGGTTGAAAGGTTGTAATAGTTTGGACAGTGGATGTAGGATTTAGCGGCGCTGTTGTCGTGTTTTCATTTGCAGTATTATTATTTCCTTGGGGCAGAAATGTGGGTAGTTGATCATTGTCTAAATCAAAACCGTAGAACCTTAGTATTTTTTTGTAACTTTCGTTGAACGTTACATTTTCATTGTTTAATGCGAGACCAGCTAGAAATCCTTCTTCTGGGACGAAATACGTCTGAAATTTTAATTAAAACCATTGACAGCTATTTATAATAGTATTATTGAATTTAAGATTAGATAACTACCTACAGAGTTAATGTAAAATTCTGTAAATGTAAAAGGTGACAGGTATTAATAAAATAGCTACGTACATACCTCACATACCCAGACACGCATTTCTTCCCCGGAGGCGTGAGTAGAGGCGACAATCTTTTTTGCGAAAAAAAATAGGTATTACCTCCAATAACATGATCGGGACAAGACTGTCGCCATGTCGAACAAAAAAGCCAAAATCACTCCCTGACCCGGGGATCGAACCCTAGGCCTAGAACTCAGTACAGTAGCTGTATGTACGCAGTACTGTAGTTGCAGTAGCGCAAAAAAACTACGCCAGCGGGGTTTGTGACCGAGGCTATGAATTACACCTATACAAGGTTATTCATAAAGTATAGTCGACTTTAAATATTATATTATAATAGGGTACTAAGGATACTTGAATATTATTGTGTTAGCTTTGCTTGCTAAAAATATACTTACTTAACGCGATTTCAATATCTACTTATTAATGAGCGGAAGTTATGTGATTCATTAGACGCTAAGCTCAACAGTTCCCGTTCAGTAATTCTACCTCAGTTCAGTAAGTTGTATGACGTACACTATCAAGCTATTATAGTGCGATGGGTATCGGATATTATAATTATAATATATTGCCCGTGTTCATTCACTGCCCTCATAAATGTCCAATCAATAGAAAGTATCATTACTGACATTATTGCAATTACCGTTACCGTCCTACTCAGTTGCCCCACAAAACGAGTTAATTGGTATAAATATTAAAAAAGAACACGATAAATTGATCTATTCTATACTTATTCATAAAATTATGTTTAGTGTTTCGCTATACCTAATTCTTAAGTGTCTTCTAAATTGTCATCTATCTACATATTATAAAACAAAGTCTCCCATAAGCTGTCTGTCTGTATGTGATCGATTTTCTCAAAATCTACTGAACGGATTTTATATAGTTTTTCGGTTAATAGTACAGTACTGTTTTATGTAAATCGACTGAAATATAACGATTACTGTTGAAAAGTTCGCGTTGTTGTGTTGTATTGTGGTAGAAAAATCTTTGTGACACACTGGTTTACACGCGACAAACACACGAGCGAAGCCGCGGGCGCAGCTAGTAAAGGGATAAATATAATTCTGACCAATAAATACTTATATTAAAAGAAAAGGTTAAAGAAGTCACTACATTATTTCCTGATTCCTAGTTTAAAAGTTCAAAGATTGTTTATTATGGCGACATCATCTGCGACATGGATTTTCAAGATATAATAGAATTTACAAAAGCATTTCAGGCTCTAACAGACTAAAGTTTTCCGTTATGAAAGTAGTAGTTTCCCGGGAGCCTATGTTCTTCCCAGGGTCTCACACTGTCCCCATACCAAATTTCATCTTAATACGTTGGGTAGTTTTTGAGTTCAACACGTTCAGGCAGACAGATGCAGCGGGAGACTTTGTTTTATAATATATTTTTTAGAACTTTTTAAGAGGAACAATCCCGTCATACCCGAAATAATGTAGTGACTACATATTGCTTTGGCTAAAAAAACTAAGTAAGAAATTAGCATCTCTGTGTTTTGCAGCGGTTTCAAAATTCATTGTCAGCTGGAATTCTTTAATATTCTTATAGAATAGAAGACCAGCTTTTATGAGTTAGTTTTCATAGAATACGATCAAAATGACGGTTAGAAAAAAACATTCTTCGCAGAATGCTCAATAAAACTCACTTTTAGAGTGCGATGTATGTCCCTAAAACCTATCCTCATAACGTTTCTGTTCCATGGTAGTTGAATCCCTCGCTGCAGCTGGTATGAGGATTCTCCATCGACGCCCTCATATAAAGCCACCAATATGCCCATAAGTCCGTATGGCGAAAATGCAATATTATTATCGTTGAGAAAATTATGTTCAGCCAACACTTTTAAACCAAATTCGTTCGTCACATCTACCATGTGAGCTAATGGCGTACGTGTGGTATCCCATATCTTAATTTCTATAGGCACACCGTAGTCAGCGGTTTCCGTAACTACGATATTCGCGTAAACGTAAATAGCCCGATAAAATAAGCTAAAAAAGCTTGAGATGCGCACGCGACCGCCACAGCGCATCGTGTCTGCGGTTGTGATTGCGCTTCGGTGAACACCAGCCTGCTATGGCACGTTTGAGCTAATCTTCGTAGTTAATTAGCATTAAGACCCCGAACGTTCGGTGAATGCCCTCCCTCGTTTTGGGTACCTATGAAAAAAAGATTCTCGTCTCTTTGTTTCAAGACACGTAAGTAATGTTTTGCGTATATTGACCGTGCCCACTTCAATGGTATAGTACAACTTACAAGTAATAAGTATAATATAGATGTACTTACAATTATTATCAGTGCGTTTTATATTAAAGCACAAAATAAAGCTTTCGTTTACTTGTACGCAAGTTGCATTAGTTTTACATTATATTGCAAGAGCATCTCAACCAAATCTGAACACAACATTACCTACTTAGTTGCAATAATATAGGATTATCCTTGAAGCAGTTTATGGCGCCTGTGAAGCTAGCTGCAAGCGCAGTCCGTACACGTATAGTCAGATTAAAATATATTTTTGGAAATGGTTTAAAAAATACTAGATATAAATGTATGTGTATGTGATGTAATGATATGTATTTTCCGAATACTTTTAGGAAACATAATATTATGACGTTTTACAAATAGACGCGTCATATACAGCGGAGGCATATGCTATTGTTGCTGCTTTGGATTATATAGAAAACAAAGTACAATCAAATTTAGAATTGAAAAAATGGATTATAATTACTGATTGTATGAGTGTGTTACTGGCTTTAACAAATCCTATGTACTCATCTGGTACTCATTTTATCATTTACGATATTCGCAAAAAGTATTATAAACTAACTATGCAAGGTAAAATAGACATTGTCCTTTTCTGGACACCATCTCATGTTGGCGTTATTGGCAATGAAAGAGTTGATTATTTGGCCAGGCTTATCACAAACACTTCGAACGGTACTTCGGTACCATACAGAAACATAAAAAATCCAATATCAGACTGTTTAGTATTAATTAAGAAGGAAATTCAAGACTTATGGAAGCATCATTGGGAAGACAGTCTTCAACGAAAGGGGCAGTGGTAGAGGTTTATCAATCCAAATATTATGACTCCCTGGTTCTATAAAGGTAACTTTGTTAATAGGCGTTTTTATACAACAATATGTCGTCTGCGAATCGGTCATGGACGATTTAATGAGCATCTTCATAGAATGAACATTTTATCATCACCATATTGTACATATTGTAATTGTGGCCTAATTCAGTCTTTGGATCATATATTTTTTGAATGCAGCGACTTTGCAGTTCAACGACTTTTGTTGATTGAAGAACTTTTACGTATTTATGGAAATGCCGAGAGTATCCCGCGCTCTTTGCAAACGATTTTGAAGAATCGGCAATGTTATCTCTCTTTATGCAACTTTATTTGGTCCACTATTGGAGAAATTTGATTTTTGTACAAATTAATTATGAGAAGAATTTTGTGAACTCTTATTTTGATATGATGTACATATAATATGGAGATTTCTACATGATAAATAGATATAGACAGATCATATACTTGAGGATACAGACATGGCTTCGGCCTTATAATTGAGACTATTTCAGACATGGCTTCGGCCTTATAATTGAGAATATTGCTGACATGGCTTCGGCCTTATAATTGAGACTATTTTAGATATGGCTTCGGCCTTATAATTGAGACTATTGCTGACATGGCTTCGGCCTTATAATTGAAAATATTTCAGACATGGCTTCGGCCTTATAATTGAGAATATTTCAGACATGGCTTCGGCCTTATAATTGAGAATATTTCAGACATGGTTTCGACCTTATAATTGAGACTATTTCAGACATGGCTTCGGCCTTATAATTGAGACTATTTCAGACATGGCTTCGGCCTTATAATTGAGAATATTTCAGACATGGCTTCAGCCTTATAATTGGGAACGTTGCAAACATGACTTTCGTCTTATACTTCAAGAATATTACAAATATGGCTCCGGCCTTTAAATTGTAATAAAGAAGGAGTATAAAAGAAGACAGACTAGGCTGTATGGCTGAGAGCCTTTGCCTTCTCCTTAAGGAGTAAATCAAACCAAAAAAAAAAAATATGTATAGCTGTGTGAAAATGGCGTCTTCTGTTGCACTTTTAGTATATTGGCAGAGACCAATAAACTAGAGAGACGGTTAACTTCATACATTGATTTTAACACGATAAGGAAACCCACACTAGCATGCGTTTCATGTCTATATTATGTTATACAATTAATTCATGAATAGTTGGAACTCTCTTTCTTTCCCGGGTGAAAAACCTATGACCCTTATTATTCTCACTTACACACAGGTTATGTTGAAAAATAAATATGGCCGTAGTACTAGAGACGTAGCCGTATTGAAAATCGATATTTTTCCGAATATACCGATTTTTAAATAATTAAGGATGTGCTTAGGCTGGTTTCACACTAATACAAAAAATCGGTTATCGATTTGCTACAGTGAGTACACGGCGTAAATGTAGTGTCACGTGTTTACCCATTTAAAATATTGACAAATAAAATAAAACAACTTTTCTTATCTAAATATAAAGATTTATTAGTAATGTTTTCATTACTTTTCACGCCCAATTTACCATAATTTCAGAATCTACCGATAGCCAGCGAAAATAATTTTTACTTAAAATTGCAGCCCGTATAATTGCATTTTCTGTTCAATAAAATAAAATATAGGTAAACAAAGTTATTGCTGTACTTATGATACGTTTAAAACAAATCAAATAAATTAATGAACAAACCACTGAGTCACTACAGACGCTAAAATTTAAAAATAATTGATATATAAAGGATAAAAACGAAAGAAGTCAGCTCGGGCCGACAGGACAAAAGGTATATGATATAATCTTAATAAAATAAAAGGAATGCATCACGATCTTCGCCGTCGAAGAATACAATATAGGCCCCTACCTAGCTAATCCACCAGCCTTTCACTAGCTACCTAAGAGATGACTACCCGAAGAAGAAAGGCAGAAAGAAACTCCGGGCTTATTTTTTTGTCATCAATTACCAAATATTTTTTATAGATGTTGTATACAAAGTAGTCACATAGCTTATATAAGGTGGTGCACGGATTAAAAACATGGACTGGCATAAAGCAAATACATAAATAGTGCACACCGTTCAGCCGCTTACATTTACCAACATAATTTTAATTTTCATCATTACAATTCAATATTATAAAGGCAAATGCAACAACATGATTTTTTGGTTGTCTTCCACTTATTAATATTTTGTCATATAAATCAACAATAACTTACAAGAAACAAAATTGGATTGCATATAAATTTAACAGTAACAATTTACATAAAATTAAAAATAATGACAATACAATGACTGACTAGTGGCACATTTGAAAGAAAAATTACTACAAAGGACAAAAATGTTAGATATTTTATATTGAAAACATGATTTTAAATAAAAAGGTAAAATTAATATTTTTGTACATAGTAAATGAATAGAAATATGAACTATTTTGGAAACATAAACATTTTTATTTTACCGTGTTCAAGCATAATTATGCATATGAGATTTTAACAACGGCTTGCTTAACAGTTAGCAAAATTAAGATAATTGTGAAGACTAGCACTATAATTTTACACAATATAAAGAGCCATACTTAAGCTATTCACTATTATACACTATGCATTAGGTATAATAACTAATCTAACAACACAAAACTAAGAATTTATTTGAATATGATTATTCTCTCACGAAAAGCATTCCATGCATAATTTAACATTTTGCAATATCATATAATGGCACATTTGCTACTAAAAATGCTACAAAATACAGAAAATGTTGAATACATTATAATGAAAATATAATATTAAATTAAAGGTAAAATTACTAATTCTGCACAATGTAAATCAATAAAAATATGAACAATTTGGGAAACATACACATAATACTTTTGTAGAAATGTAATTTATTTACTTGACAATTATCTGGTAGGCTCATTTTAGGTTGTACAAGCATAATTATGTATATAAGATTTTAACAACTATTTGCTTAACAGTCACCATAATGAAGATTATTTTAAAAACTACTATGATTTTATACAATAAACAGAAAGCATAATAGCTAATTTAAAACCACAAAAATGTGGGTAATACACTTTAAAAAACATCAATTTCATTTGCAAAAATCGTAATAATTGTGGACAAAATACTATGAAGAACTTTAATTAAGTGAGATTAGGAACTACGCCTTCTTTGTGATCTATAACTCAATCCTTTTGTGACTTTCTCACGGATTAGAGTTTCCATTTCTATATCTTTAGGCCTTGAATCAATATTATTCATTCTATTATTAAAATTAATACACCACTGCTTAACTTGCATTCTAACTATGTAGGACCAAAAGCTTTTAATAAGAGCCGTTTTGTGAATATTACAGTTGTACCAAGTAGTGTCAATATATTTTATTAAATTACTTATTAAGTCAGAATAAATATAAACACTGCAAAGAAATGGCATCATCTTGTCAATAATGTAAATACTCTGCCAGACCATTTGACTAAAATTATTAGAAGGATAACATAACCTATCTACATTGGAACTATATTCTCTTAAATTAATTAATTCGTGAAATGACTCTCTCTGAGATAATAGTGCTTTTGTACAATTATCACAATCTTTGCAGTTCAAATTGGACATCAAAACGACAAACTGCACCAGCAATATATGGTACAGACTTATGTTGGAATATATTCTCGTTAGGTATAGAAATTTCTATAAAGTTAGTTTCATTACATTGAAGACTATCAGTGTATGAACCATATTTTTGGTGGCTGACTAAATGTTTTAATGTTCCCAACATTTTGTCATCATCATCAGAACAATTAGTGTATAAAGATTTACCGGTAGTAATGTTGTTAATCAACAAGGTTTTAAAAGCCGATACAAAATGAGTACAATTAGGATTTGTACTAAAATTACCATGTGCCCTTATTTGACCAAAAAAGTTTTCTATCGGATCTTGATTAAGACGTCTAAGACTTAAAAATTTAACACCATCAATTCTCAGCAGATCTGACCACAAATGTTTTATTGTTTTTATATTATGTTCAAAATGCTTCAGTGATAAAGGCTTCCTTTCCCTTTCATTGGAAGCGTCAAAGCGCATTGAAGCTAGCTTTTTCACAGCATCATTCCAGAATGCAATGTGCTCCGAATTATATGAAAGAGCATGTTTTAACTTATTCCCATAATGACCAAAACCATTTAAACTATCAAACAAATTATTTATAAAAAGAAGAATTTCTGCTGTGAACAAACCATTTCCAATGTCTTCATTTAAACTTATGTAATCATGATCCTGGAGAGATAGCAGAGACTTCATCTGATTTCTAGTGATGTAGCCACTTGCCGGCTAAAAACTTGGGCTGCAAATTTGACCTGAAATGTTAATAATATAAATAATATATTAGTAAATTAATAAATGAACGATTTTAATCATGGTATGATTATTTAATCTGTTATGAGCTTAAAGATATTTAATTAAATGGCCCAAAGAAATTGATATTCTGGCCAATACTTTCACAAGAATACGGCAATTTAACATATTATATTAAGGTTTTTATGACAATTGTTGTACATTATGCCAATTTCAAGTTGGGGAAAGTGGTTAATTTAATCACAGAATACGATTTATTGGAAACATGAAAGGAAAAGGATCAATAATGATGATATAATTTTATTTCCTGATGATAGTACGGTACTATTCTCTGAGAAAACTCAGTTATTACTAGAGGCTAGAGTAAATAAGGCATTAGAGGACATTGTGAATTGGCTTACAGAAAACCATTTATAAATTAATTTAAAGTAAAACATCTTATTTTTGAATTAAACTAATTTCGGATTCTATCGGTATTTTATTTTCTCCCGACGTTTTGCAGCCTTCATGGTCATGATCCCCCGTGACCATGAAGGCTGCAAAGTCTTTGAAACGTCGGGAGAAAATAAAATACTAACACCGCGATAGAATCCGAAAATTAGTTTAATTTCAATGTCTAACATTCGCGTAAATATAAGAAATCATTATCTTATTTTTTTCAAGAATAGGTCAGCAACTAAATTGCTTTCTATAAATTATCACTTACAGGCAGAAGCCATACGATTTTTAGGGCTCCAGGTGTACTGCAACTTAAAACTGGAAGGAACTTAAGGAAAAATTCTTACATTAACTAGTTTATTTATATACGAAATTTCAATATTTGTAAAAAGAAACCTACATATATTATGTACACTAAATATTATAGCAAACGAAATAAAAATGCCACCTAACAATACAGCTCTATTAGATAAGAGCGGTATCTGCATGGGTCCAAGAATATAATATAATAAATTACAAGTTGTATTGTAAACATAGAAAACATAGATATATTTAAACGTAAATTAAAACCTTTTAATTGATAAGACATATTATTATATAAGAGAATATTTACAGGAATAATTTTGTGTAACAATTTGTAACAACTGTGATAGATTATATTATATTATCATACCTACCTAATGCTATACTATATTAATATACTATATTAATATTAAATTGTTATTTTAGCTTAACTTTATATTGTAATTTTTGCACGTCATTCGCCTAAATATGGTAAGACGCTATGTTATAAAATACACCACCTAATACTTAAGGTACCCATATTTGCAAAATAAATGAATTGATTCATTGATTGATATGGTAACGAAATTAAATAAAGAAATCTGATTATGGATATGTCGGAGATAAGCCAGTATCCACGTGTTCGGAGTCCATTATAATGAAAACACAAACTTAATATTGGTTGGTTTATTCTCTCTTGATCTTGGAACACAAGTGAAGTGAATTTAAAATGACCAGGCTTTATATAATCCAATTGAGTCATAGTGAATTTAACTGCAACTTCCTTTTAGAAAAATAATTAAAATTACTGTACAATAAATCGTAGGTTATAGCTGAATATTCAAAATTAATATTATAATGAATTTTACATAATTAGATATAATATTACTTTACATAAATAACTTTTAAGTAAGCAAACTATTATTTTACATTATTTTCTAACAGATGCCGCTATTAACAAGGTGTGAATATTTTTACTTATAGATTAAAACAATGATATAGAAATCAGGATAATATTAACAATTCTAATTGAATTTACTTTAGACGTTTAGATTACATAAACAATTAAATAATGATATAAATAAATATCCATTATTTTCCAAACACTCAAATAGTCAATACAGTTTCTAATTTATTCTGAAACTTAATAAATAACAGAATTGCGGTTGTAAATACTTATTTAAATATCATTCTTTAATATTCTAGACTTTTTCATAATAATATAATCACTAAATATAAATTTGCGCCCATAGATACGATGCGAGAATACGAAAGGCGATTACGATGCTATTGGGAAACATCTCGATAATGTAGATTGGGAAAAGGTACTTGGTCACAACGGCGTCAATGATATGCTCACTAAATTCTACGGTATTTTACATGAGACTATCCAACTTTATGTACCTAAATTTAAACTAAGAAGTAATAAGTATCCGGTTGGGTTTAATCGCAACCTCATATGTATGTTGAGAAAAAATAAGTTTCGGCAATGCTATAAATTTTTAAGAACCCGTTAAATGGAATAGAATTTAAATTACTCAGAGAGAGTTGCAGATCCTTATTAAATAAATGTTATAATACATTATCTTGAAAGTATAGAAGATAATATTTAAAATTTTTATAATCATTTTTGGTCATTCATCAAGGCCAAAAGAAGAGGATCTTGCTTTCTCCCAGCTTCGATGTCCGATGGTAATCAAGTTAGTTCCAAAGAAGTTGAAATATGTAATATGTTTGCTTCGCACTTTGCATCAGTGTACGAGAAAGATACTAATGGAGTCGAATGTCGATGCTAACCCGAATTTTTCTTATCATTTCATGGATAGCTGTGCGAGTTACTCCTCGGACTTGGACTCGTAGTTTTACGTCGTTGCACATCACACTTAATGAAGTTTCACGTAAACTTAAGACTCTTGATATAAGCAAAGGTTCTGGCCCAGACAATATTCCACCAAATTTTATTGTTGCATGAACAAGAAATCTGACTAGTCCACTTTGTAAAATCTATAAAAATCACTGAAAACCGGAATTTTTCCAAAGAAATGGAAGGTAGCTAGAGTGGTGCCGATACACAAGTCGGGCAATAACACATTAATGTCCAACTATCGACCGATTTCTATTTTTTACTATGGCAAAATTGTTTGAATTTGTAGTATTTCCATATCTGGAAGCTTACTTCAAACCATTTTAACTGAACACCAACATGGTTTTGTTAAATTTCGCTCAACAAGCACTAATTTGGTCTCTTTTACTGAGTTGCTTTCAGAAGTCTTAGACAATAACATGCAAACTGATGTAATATATACAAATTTCAGTAAGGCTTTTGACAACGTTTTTCACGAACTCTTGCTGCAGAAGTTATCCGGTATGGGTACTCTTGGCACATGTATGAATGGTTTCAATCTTATCTTACTGGTCGCACTTACCATGTGGTTCTTAATGGTTTTAGTTCCAATTTCCATCATATGTGCTTCTGGGGGGTGCCCACAGGGCTCCCATTTGGGACTGTTATTTTTAATATGTTCATAAATGACATTATCAATTGCTTGCATCATTCCACACCTTTCATGTTTGCTGATGACCTAAAGATCCTGAAGTCCATTAATTCTCCCGACGATGTCAAATTGTTACTGAGCAATTTAGAGGACTCATTCATTAGAGGATTCCACATATGGAATATATAATTAAAAAGCATCTAGTTTGTTAGGCTTCGTTATAAGAAATGGAAAATGTTTAGTTTGTTATAGTTGATTATTAAGGTATTGCATTAGTATTTTAAGGTAGCCCACCACCACTCACCCCCCGCTAAGCTACGACCCTGGTGCACAGCTGTCTAATAAATTGTCGAACAATGTGAAAGACAGTGATACTTTTAATAATTTACTTAAGGTTATAGCTTAAGGTCCATTTTTCATACATTTTGTTTCACCTTTAATCTGGGTAACTAAACAAGTATTGACAAGTAAAGAATTTAAATTCACGTCTAGTTAGTGATTAGTTCTCGCAGTTGAAAGAAAAACGTAAAAATAATTAATATGCATGGATATTTCGGCCTTTAAAATTTCGTCGTATTAAACAAAATGTATGAAAAATGGACCTTAAGCTATAACCTTATATTACATATTATCGCGAAGAGTAACAAAGACTAACTAATATTGTTGCTTTAAGTGATAAATGCATGCATCTCATTATAAGTGTTCTTTAAATCTATAAATAATATATATTTTTTTACATGATTCTGTATGATGAATATACATAAAGTTTTATTTATTATGTCATGGTTAAAAGAACAAGGATGGATTTCAAGTAAAATAAGGCGGTGATATAAGGTAGATGTATCATATTTGGCACACGACATGACATTATGGGAATATAGATTTAAACCGAATTGAAAAATAGACTGATTGTTTAAAAATACTCTACACTTTATAGAAAAATCATAAAGATAACTCAAAAAGCCCAAAATAATAATTTCATAAATAACTCCAAAAATAAGTTTAAAGCTGCATGGCAAATAATTAACAAATTCATACTACAAGTATCAAGAGTCAATAATCGAACATAAAAATAATCACATATACAAATCTCACAGACAATGCATAGATGAATTTATTTATTATTTTGTTAATATTATTGAAAACAACATAACATTTATGAATAATGAATATATTATTATACAAAAAGTAATATGAAGAATTTTTGTTAATATTATTGAAAGCAACATAACATTTATGGATAATGAATATATTATATTCCAAAAAAGTAATATGAAGAATTATAGGTCTATAATGTTTTTTATGGTTATAGCAAAAATTCGTAATTTTCAAAAGTTATTGGAAAGTAATTTACAGACTAACTGTGCTCATTACTCATATTTCGAAAAACATAAATTATTCTGTGCTGATCTAAAAGATGTTTATAAGCACAGTTCTATTCATATGGCATTATTTGACCTGTTATCAACTGTTATGGCAGCTGCTCTAATAAAATAAATCCAGTCCAGGAGGTTTTTTTATAA